>NC_136482.1:105775569-105778069 GCF_053919585.1 Euprymna scolopes | reverse complement strand
ATATATATGTGTGTATATAAATTTATATATACATATATATGTGTATATACATTTATATATACATATATACATGTATATATGCATATATATACATATATGTGTATATAAATATATAGGTATATATGTGTGTATATGTATCTATAAATGTGTATATGTATATATATATATTCATATATGTGTATATATTTACCTATAACTATGTGTATATATATGTATATGTGTATATATATATCTCTATGTATATGTTTATATATGTGTATATATATATCTCATGTATATGTGTATATATGTATTTATTTATATGCGTATATATGTGCATATATATATATTCATAGATATAATACACATATATATTTAGATATGTGGATATGTATATATATATATATATATATATATATATATATATATATATATATATATATGAACAAACAGCTAATAAAATATGTTAAAAAACACTTTGAAATGAGTTAAAAGCATTTAATCTGAAAAGGAAACATTAGATAAATGGATAGTCCTTGATCCGCGGAGTTTCGAAGAAATACTTTCCTTCTCATCAGAGGGTAGGAATTAGCAAAATGCAGGATCGGATTTTGCATGATGACGTATTTGATGAAACAACAAGTAAGTCAAAGATCTTACTTGTAAACAAAAAAAAGTGAAGCAGAGGGAATATGGTGAAGAAAAAGTTGATTACACATGAATGTATAGTCTGTTGGAAGATAAAAAAATACAGTGACGGTAAAATCCAAATGTAAAATTCAAGAAAGTTAAAAGAATTTCCATTTGTACAAGCAAAATCCCAGGAAATTCCTTAATTGGAAGAAGATGGTCCATAATAATCAAAAGGCAGAAATCCATAGAATAATTCGCAAAAATGTGTACAAGGAAAAAGAATAGATTCCAATAATATTAATAAAAGAAAAATAAGATATGCTTTTCACTCTACTTCCGAGACATAATCATAAATAAGAAAGATCAGGGAAGAGAAAGAGGAGAGAAAAGAAAGGAGAGAAAACAATGATGACTAAGTTAAATATAAAATATAAAATAAAGGGAAACAGAAATCAAAATGACCTAGACAAGAAAATGTTAAAGGCGCGAAAAAATATATAGGGCAAAATAATATAGGTCAACTGCAATGTACAGGTCATCACTTAAAAAATGTCAGCAAGAGTTGTTAGGCGACACTAAATTGAAAATAAATTAATTAATTAATTAATTAATAAAAAGAAAATAAATAATAAATAAAGAATAAATTACAAAAAAATAAAATATAAAATATAAAATATAAAAATAAAATAAAAATTATTTAAGGGGAGAGGATGTCCGGCATCTGCAAATTCAGGAAAAAGGAAGAAAAAAAAGTAAGTGAATGCATATAGTAAATTATAAGTAAATATACATACAAGATATGAAAGTGTGGATAGATTGATATATTAGATAGATAGGGAAGTTTAAAGAATAAAACAGAAAATGCAGATAAATAACCGGCCATGCAAAGAAGAGATAAAGAATTAAGATAAAAGATTATTTAATTATAAAGTATTAAGTATTATGTAGAGAAACGATAAAGTTATAGAAAAAATTATTTTATATCTATATAAAGGGTAAAAGTAATAACTATGTAATTTCAAAATTGCCATAATTAAATTTGGACTTATGTTAATAGAAAGAGATCAGTTCATTTTTAGAATTTATTATATCGTTACTTTGAGGGGAAGTAATTATAGTTATGGCTTCGTTTCTGCAGAGGCGACATGGCTTAGAGCCTGAAGTAAAAGACTTAACTTTTTTGTAATAGTCCATTTGATTGAGTAGGGGATATTGTTAGAGTTAAGTTTTTTAATTAAAGTGATTAGAGAAGTTCATTGGTTATTATTAGAATTATGGTTTTTAAAAGAAGAAATGTGGTTTGAAATTATCTTCTTAATTAATGTTGAAGTAGCGCCGATATATGTATGTACATTATTAAAAGCTCGAGATCTGGTATTGATATTAATTTGCTGATTTGTATGAGTTAAATAGTTTGAATTTTGTTCATAGTGTTCAACAAATGGTAGGACAATGTCGGTATGATGACTATTTTGGAGGGGATAATGAGTGTTGTTAGTGTTAGGATGGCTGTTAGGAGAAATATTATTATTCTCATTATCATTATCATTATTATTATTATTATTATCATAATTACTAGTTGTATGATTGTAGATAGAAGGGCTGCTCGAGTGGTGTATTGGATTAGTAACTATACCAGATGGAGGATGGGAAGAAGAATAACTTGAAGACGAAATATTAGTGTCTGTTATGGGAGGATTGCGTGGGAGCTCAGTAATAGTGCAAGAATATATAACATCTTTATGGATGCAATCATTATTAATGGGCAATATGTTTGTTGTTACAATTACAGTTAGTTTTGGGTTTAATTGGGAAACGGAATTTTTTGGGCTGATTTAATTTTTTTGTTATTAGATGTTAAGATTGTTTGTGTTAAATAAGGCATTTT
>NC_136482.1:105765569-105770569 GCF_053919585.1 Euprymna scolopes | reverse complement strand
ATTTTGAATGCTTTTATACAACCTTTGATTAATTTCATTTCGTTTTTTGCATTTTTCAGAAATTAAAATGATATCAACTGAAAACCAATAAAAGAATAAAAATTATTAGAATGGGGAAGAAAAAAGAGCTTAGTAATGATCTTAGGACTAAAATTGTGAATTCACATAAGGATGGTTTAGGTTACAAGTCAATTTCCAAGAAATTTGAGGTCCCTACAGCAACAGTACAGAGCATCATCAAAAAATTCTAGAGCCACCACACAACAAACAACTTGATTGGTAGAGGAAGGAAAAGTAAACTGTCTGCTAGAGCCACCAGGAATATTGTAAGAAGTGTTAATGCAAATTCAACCACCACTACTAAGGACATTTTAGAAAATCTGGAGTCTTCTGGCATAAAAATATCAAGGCAAACATTGCAAAGGACTCTGCATGAAAATGGTCTGAAAGGAAGAAGACCAAGAAGGACTCCATTGCACACCGGAAAACACCTTGCAGCACGTCTAAAGTTTGCTAGGACCCATGTGAACTCTCCAGAGTCCGTTTTCTCAAGTATTTTGTGGACTGACGAAACAAAAATTGAATTGTTTGGCCATATGGATGCTTCTTACGTTTGGAGGAAGAAAGTAGAAGCTTACAACCCAAAGAACACCATACCCACGGACAAACATGGTGGTGGTAGCCTAATGTTTTGGGGCTCCTTTTCGGCTAGTGGTCCAGGTAGTTTGGTCAAGATAGATGGAACCATGAAGAAGGAGCAATATTTGGAGATACTCCAGAAAAACATTAGACAGGATGCGGAGAAGCTCCATTTAGGACCAAACTGGGTCCTTCAACAGGATAATGATCCAAAACATACTGCCAAAATAGTCAAGAAATGGTTTGAGGATAATCAAATTAATGTTTTGGAATGGCCTAGTCAGAGTCCCGATCTGAACCCTATCGAAAACCTCTGGCACATATTGAAAACTGAGGTTAAAAAGCGGAAACCTAGAAATTTGAGGGATTTGGAGAACTACTGCATTGAAGAATGGTCAAAAATCAGTGTTGATGCTTGTAAAAACCTTGTTGATAAATATCCAAAACGGTTACAGGCAGTTATTAAGAATAAAGGGCATGCTATTGACTATTAGTAAGAGAGGTATGAATAATTTTGAACTAGTGCCATTATTGTCTTTCTTTGTATAATGTTTCAAACTTGCATAATTTATTTATTTGTTGAGTTTAAATTAAATGCTTATGCTTGATTTATTGTTTGAAATCCCTTTAATATTGTCTACCTTCTGGTTTGAGCAATATTCTTATAGAAATCTCAAAGATCCGAGGGGTATGAATAATATCGGGCACAAGTGTATATATATATATATAATTTTTTTTAAATTTTTTCATCGGTAATATATATATATATATATATATATATATATATATATATATTACCGATGAAAAATGTACCTAATTTAAAAAAATTACATTTAAATTTCTTTGTTAACAATGTTTCTCTTAATAAAACAAAATAAACATAAATACAATAAAAATTCAAACATCTAACAAGTTCATAGTTTAATTTTTACTTGTAAATTAATAAGTTGTTTTTTGTACTGTTAGTATTGCTTAATTGCGTGTATACGATCGTTGAATTATGCCAGCATTAAATTCGATAATTTTGTCATTCTCTCGGTTTAGGCGTAAGATTCTTCTGCAATACAATCTCCTTCTCCAGTCTTGTTATTATCTTCATTGACTATTTTTTATTTTTTGTCTTAATGTTATATAATATTTATTAGTTAAATAAGTTTTATTTATTGCTATATTGATTTTCATCTTGCTAATTTTTATTTCTCGCTTTGCTTTCCATGCCATTCCCTCAGCATTTCAACTAATTTTTTCCAAAAAAACTTCATGTATCCGCCATGAACAGAAAGCAATCAATTTTAAAAAGATTAAACTCACAAGTCTTATTTCCAACCAAGTTCTACACTTTCAGGTCTCCTTCAACATCAATTGTTCTATGTGTTGTATTATGATGGCTACCATAAAGGGGTCTGTTGTGTAATGGTTACTATAGCACCATATGTCGATATATGTGTTTGGGACGAAAGTTCATCCTGATGTGTATGCATGTCACTAAATGTCCATTGTTGGTTCTACTATTTGAACCCTACGTTGTGTTGTTGCTGTCTATTTATGTTCCAAGGCTCTGATCGTCTAAATGTTCATATGCGCGTGTGTGTGTGTGAGTGTGTGTATGTGTGTGTGTGTGTGTTTGTGTGTGTGTGTGTGCAATACATATATTTTGGACATACCTTCATGCGTCTTTGATCTTGTAAACCTGGAATTCATCTTGTTTTTGGAGGGGAGGCTGAAACTTTCTTGGACGAATATTCATTCACTTCCAAGAACGCTACTTGGTTTTATATAGTTTTTATTCACTTTCCAGGTGTCGATTGAAGAATAATGGAAAGTGAATATCTTTGCTTGCATGGTTAATTTTAAGTCTTCATTCTGAGACACGTCCGCCCTCTCCCTGGTGAAGAGGGGACGACCTGTTAAACCGTCCGCCCTGCTCAACATCCAAATTCCAACTCCAATTGATGTCCATATTACCTGATCACGTGATAACATACACGTAGATCTGATCAGCTGATAAGATACTTCCGCTAAACTTGTCTATGATCTAGTTTTGTTATATTTTGACAGTTTTTTTTTCAATATTTTTCATATTCATCTCTTGTTAATCTCTCTAGTTAAATAGATAGATCGAGAGGGATAGATACAAAAATAGATAACTTACAAATACTTTTTTGTGTCGATCTACTATCTAACATATGTTTTTACTTTCAAGAGGTGAAAACCTAATTTCTGGGTACAATACTTGACATGTTGTTTCTGTGCGAAGCTGCCATTGGTTTAACTGTTACTTTGGATGATTTGTCGATCATAGTTTTCTTAATCTCGATCAAGATCGCAATGGACATGAAATATGTGTGTACAGTAGAGATGGCGTCCTCTATTACAGGAATATCTCCAAGAAAGATCCTAAACAACTGTAGATATGCTTCCGCTTATTTGCCCTCGACTGCACCCATAACGATGCATTTCCGATGTTTGTGAGTATCGCGGATAAAATTAATCGTATTCTGTCAACAAACCCATCAACTTGCATTCACATTTGTGGAGATTCCAACGTTCACAATATTGAATGGCTGGTCCACTAGAAAGCATGACAATACTGCTGTTCAGAGCAGTATTGTCATGCTTTCTCCCTCCTGTATCATTTAAGCGACATTAGTCATGGACAATTTACAAACCTTCTAAATTATTCCTGGGAAATTGCTCTGGACTGTGCTTATCCTCCGTTCTGTCCCTGAGATTCTTCGATTACTCGGCTGTTTTAATCAAAATTAAACAATGTCTAATCAAACCGCAGATGTCCCTCTCCGTCTCACTGTGTATCGCTAATCAATGGCTGACTGAAACAGTTTCCGAACGTTCATATCAGACATACCCCTATGGCTCATGTTTAAAAAGTGGCGTATCCTCTAGAGCATCCGATTAAAAGATTGATTCTCATTTGATATATACAGTTATAAAGCCTAAAAAAATCTATTGAAACCAAATAGCCAAGCGTGGTACACCTCTGAATATGCAGCTGCAATTGCACAGAAAAAACACAATTTTATTTGCTTCAAACGAAATAGATGCTCAGATACTAAGGCTTATCAGCATAAACGGCAAGCGTGTTATATAAAACGCGAGAGAGTCTTTTGCCATTGCTATCAATTCTAAAGTAACTAAATCGATTCTAGGTTCCCACACGTTTTGGCGCATAAGAAACACTTTTTTTCCGAACAGAGGCGTATTCTCCATTCTAACCTTTAGAGGTGATTATATCAGCATCCGAAAAAGTCTAACTCTTCGCTAAGAATTTCGCATAACACTCCACTGTGTGATCAGGATCACCAACCACCTGTATTTTCTCATAGAACTGAAAATACTATGATTGGCATCCATATATTTATCAGAGATGCTTTCCGACCTTGGGGACAGCAAAGCAATTGGCCCTTACAATATTCCAGTCATTATGCTAAAATAACTACAACCAGAATTAGCTTTTCCAATAAAAGGCTGCTTAAATGCTGCATTAAGGATAGATGCTGTAAAACCTGAATAGCCTTTCCCGTATTTAAAAGTCGGAAGCATCGGTCTTTGCATTTCAGGCGATTAATTCTTCTGTACTGTGTCATGAGAAAGTTCCTCAAGTCTGTGATTAACTGAAGTTGTCAAAAAAACACCTATGCAGAGGGAAACAATACGTCTTTTGTTTTGAAGGAACAACAGGGACAGTGAATCGATTTATGATGATTCTTTTACGAGATGAACAGCTCTTGCCATATCATTTGATAGCGTTTGACATAATAGCCAAACGTATCCTCTCAACCTTCAAATCTTTTTTCTCCGATTGGTCTCTTAAAGGAGTCAATAGTGGGCAAAAGTCTGAAGTTCATTCTGGGCCCTACTATCTTTCTGGTCTTCATGAACAATCTGCCAATCATGTGCTACTTCCATTTGTCGAAATCTATGAAGACGATACTAACATATATGGCAACAATTCTTAAGAGCAACAACGACAAAGATTTTTCTGATTCTCACTGTTTCAATCTGGAGCGTGTAGTCCAATCGGATAGGAAATGATTAGTTTTCTTTAATGCATCCAAAACAAAACTTCTAACTTTTTACCACCTATGATCATATCTTTACATGGATTTAGTTCAATCTAGCGTGGTTGCCCGCGTGTTTGGAGGTGTGTGTTGAGCATAAAAATGTGGTAGTAGGAAGGCAGGCTCGAACCCTCTCGATACAGATTAATAAGTCTTCTGCTGGAATCTCTGTTAAATGGAGAAGTAAACCACCTCAGCAAAAATAACCTCCTCGGTGGCATGCAATATAGTTTCCACTTTGCTAGACCTACAGCAGATGTGCTAACAGTTATATCTCAGAGG
>NC_136482.1:105750569-105760569 GCF_053919585.1 Euprymna scolopes | reverse complement strand
TTGTAATACATGTAGGTGTCTATTTTCCGCGATTTTGATGTTAGATCGGTGTAGGGCTACTCTATTACTAAGGATTTTTGTAGCGCCTATGTAGGATTTATCGCATGCTGGACATTTTATTACATAGATCACGTTTTTTGAAGTGCAATCTAGTTTTTTTTTAATTTTTAATGTTTGTATGGGGTTCGTAAATGTGTATGTGTTACCCTCTAATATTATGTTGCAGACTCCACATCGTTGTTTGTTGCATTTTGTGACTCCTTTTGTTGCGTCTTGAATGAGTTTGGATGAGGTAAGAATGCGTTTTAGGTTTTTGGGTTGGCGTTTGCTTTTTATTATTTTTGTTGTTTTAAGGAAGTTGTTTAGTTTGCTGTTTTGGTTAAGTAGGACGAGGTTTTCCGTTATCTCTGTGAAAAGCTCTGGGTTGTTTGTGTTGTGTGTGGAGACGTATGTAAGGATTTGTTCTTTGTTTCGTTCTTTAGGGGTTCTCAAATCTTCTACTGGTATATTTGTCGCAAGTTGGATCCCTTTGTCTATAAGTTGTGATGGGTATTTTCTTTTTCTTACATGTATTTGTAGTTCCTTGAGTCGGATTTTTCGAAGGTTATTGCCATTTTCGTTCCCATTGTTGTACCAAACGAAAATGGCACCGACTTACGCTACCCTTACATTAGCCTGCCTAGAAGAAACCTTATATAAAAAATAGAACAAAAATTTGGCCACAGCACTAAAATACTGTTTGTAGAATCATGGAAAAGGTACTTAGATGACTGCTTCATCCTAGTGAAACCCACATGGGGGGACATCACAGACTTACACACCATACTCCAGAACCTACACCCCAAAATTAAATTCACCATAGAACAAAGCTCTACAGAATTACCTTTCCTAGACATACTGATAAAGATTAAAGACAATAACATTATCACAGACATTTACCGCAAACCTACAGACACCCAACAATACCTACACTTTAAAAGTCACCACCCTAAAAGCTGCATAAAATCAATTCCCTACACCCTAGCACGTAGAATCTGCACCATAATCACGGACAATAACCTTCGAAAAATCCGACTCAAGGAACTACGAATAAATTTAAGAAAAAGAAAATACCCATCACAACTTATAGACAAAGGGATCCAACTTGCGACAAATATACCAGTAGAAGATTTGAGAACCCCTAAAGAACGAAACAAAGAACAAATCCTAACATACGTCTCCACACACAACACAAACAACCCAGAGCTTTTCACAGAGATAACGGAAAACCTCGTCCTACTTAACCAAAACAGCAAACTAAACAACTTCCTTAAAACAACAAAAATAATAAAAAGCAAACGCCAACCCAAAAACCTAAAACGCATTCTTACCTCATCCAAACTCATTCAAGACGCAACAAAAGGAGTCACAAAATGCAACAAACAACGATGTGGAGTCTGCAACATAATATTAGAGGGTAACACATACACATTTACGAACCCCATACAAACATTAAAAATTAAAAAAAAAACTAGATTGCACCTCAAAAAACGTGATCTATGTAATAAAATGTCCAGCATGCGATAAATCCTACATAGGCGCTACAAAAATCCTTAGTAATAGAGTAGCCCTACACCGATCCAACATCAAAATCGCGGAAAATAGACACCTACATGTATTACAACATATACACGCATGCAGTGGAGGCAGATTCGAGATAATGCCCATCTTCCAAACTGACAACATCTTCTACTTGCTAACACAAGAAAAAAATTTCATAGCAAAGTTTAACCCCGCCTTAAACATCTCTCCATAGTTATACACATAAATAGGCAAAACACAAAATACACTTACACGCATGCATGCTTGGGTAGGTGTGCACCCTCACACACGAAACAACAAAAAAAGCACAATAAGGCACACGCACACTTTCGCGGGTGCGCGCGCCCCTACCCAGTACAGTATCATTTCTCTTAACTAAACAAACAACTAGAAATTAAACGTATGTATGGGTATGTGCGCGCGTGTGTGCGTATGTATATGTGTGTGTGCGTGGGTGTGCACATATGATTGTGTATGCGTGTGTGTATATGTATATATCATCTGTTATCTATGCTACATCTTGTTTGTATGTATACGTGCACTTATGTTTGGGTGACCGAATCCATGTATGCATATGTGCTTGGATTGGAAAGGAAACTCCAACGAATATATACATAAGGTGGGATGTATGAATATGTATGTGTGTGTGTGATTGTGAGTGCATGTGTCCATATATATATATATATGGGTGGATGAGTGTATACACATCCGTATGTATGTGTGTATATGTATATATATACATATGTATGCACATGTATGAGTGGGTAAATGTGTTCGTGTGGATATGGATATACGCGTATGTGTGAGCCCCTGCATATGTCTGTGTGTGTGCATGTGTGTGTATGTGTATGTGCCCACATAGCATGTGGATGTTTGTGAGTGTATGTGCACATACATATATGTGTGTACATATATGTGTGTATGTGCGTGTATGTGTGTGTATATATATCTTCTACCTATTCTCCATCTTACTTGTGTGTGTGTGGGTGCGTGTACGTATGTCTGAATGATTAAGCGCATATATACATGCGTGTTTTGGTTGGAAAAAAAATATGTATATATATAAAATAAAAAAATAAAAAAATAATTGTTAGCGGTGGATGTATGCGAGTACGTGTGTGAGTGTGTAGGTGGGTATGTATATATGTATATATGTATGCTCCTACATATATTTCTATGTATGTACGTGTGTGTATGTGTGTGTGCCTGCGTGCGTGTGCGTGTACATGTACATGAATGTATATGTATGCGTGTGTGATTGTGTGTGAGTGTATGCTATACATGGGGAAAGAAAGTCTTCAAAAAGAACCCTAAAAAACCATAAAAACCTTCACCATATGGACTAAAAAACACTCTTTGAATATAACTTTGACCGGACACTGTGAACACTTACAGTTGGAGACAGAATGTCTGAACACCACCAACAACAACAGAATGTCTGAACATCACTCTGAAAAACATATTTAATATCAGCAGAGGTAATTCTGCAAACTAACAATTTTAAAGAAAAAAATTTACGAAAATATCTGAAGAGAGCACACCCTAAGCTCGAAACGCGTTATAAAAATATTTTAAAATAAAAATATGATGAAAACCTTTAAAAAAAAAAAAATTATTGATGGCTACACTCTTTTAAATATATATATATAAATATATATATATATATATATATATATATATATATATATATATATATATATATATATGGGGGTACTGTCATTCTTTACATGACTATATAAATATCTCCTCTTTCTCGCGTTGAGAACTGCATTACTGCTTCTTATCATAATGCAAAAGACTTTGGAAATAAACAAAATAAGCTCTGTAGAATGACAGTCAATGTTTCAATACAACAACAACAAAAAAACGCTGTATCACGCCTGTCCTGTGCCTTACTGACGAGAGCCACCGACTATAAATTAGATGGTTGGAGGAGCTAGTTTAATGCACTGAGAAGTTGCAATATAACGAAATCGTCTCCCTCTACATGACTAATATATATCACAGGTATATGAAGTTAGAATAAAAAACATCAACGTGTTAGAGCGTAGATATTACAAGAGGTGTTATTTTATTCAAAGAATCTACAATAATTCATACGTAGTGATACCCAGGTTTCATTTCTCTTATAATTTCTAATTTTGGAGAAATCGATGTCGTAAAGAGCTTTAAAAAATGCATATATACACTTCAAACTTCATCTAACTTCAAGCTGGCCAGATGGTAGCATCCGCCTGTACCCAATATACATAACAATGTACAGTATTTAAAGTACCACATATATAATATATGTGTGTGTTTATATATAATTAAACTAATGGCCTAGTGATTATATATAAATACATAACATATGTTCTTATTTATATAATTCAAGGGTTCAATACTTTAGACAATAAATTTTTTTCAGGATGCAATATTAATTAGAGATAGACACACTAGAATTTACTCATTTTCGGAAAGCTGTACGTCTATTGTACACTTGTTGAAGTACCCGGTGTAGGCATATGAGAATTTAACTGTCTATCGAAGTATTTTTTCCACGACTTGGGGTTAATCAAGCGTAGAAAACATATATTACAAAAGTTTCACCGCCAAAATGTTCCTTTATTTCCTGCTAATACAGCGAGTATATATTCAAAACTTAATTATCAACAACATAAAGTGGGGCTAAAAATGAAGTCTGCGCTTGTCATTTAAAAAAAAGAAACCCGCAAATTTAAGCTAAATTGTGTGTAACTGTTCAAACAAACTATACCTTATTTGAGTCGCCCGTTTATTCATCTATAATTTTACATGTTCATATTTTACTTTTTATTTAAGTATCCCCGGTGGTCACGTAACTTTAAAAAATATAACTTCAAATCCAGATGGCAAAACACCGCAGCAACAAAACAGCTTGAAACCAACTTAAAATATCCACCTTTTAAGTAACAAAGCATGTTTAATCCTAATTGTCTTTGTTCCAAGTTATACACTATAACATTTAGTCCATATGCCTCAACTTTCTGTTAATGATCGTCACGAGCTAATTAATATCCACCTTTCTTGTTCATCTAATCTAGAAATCGGCCGCAGATTGAAATTTGATAAGAAAACGCTTCGAATGACTGTGTAAGAGCACCAAATCACTGACAGACTTCGTGATGCCCCTAAATCTGGCCGTACTAGACTTACTTCTTGCAAGTAAGACAACGCGATAAAAATCCGCAGCCTCAACAACAGATTGTAAACGGCTCCCCGAACACAACAAGAGTGAAATCTTGTTAAAAAGTTAAGGGATTGAAGGAATTGAATTTGCGAGGCTGTGTTGCAAGATGCAAGCCAATGATTTCTCTAAAAAACAGAAAGCTTCGTCTGTTCAATAGGCTAGGCTGTGATTGTAGGACGTACGTCACTCGAAAGAAATGGCGAAGAATTTAATCGTAGGCGCAGTTACGACGCTGCAAGATAGTGGAGGTTTAGTTTTGATGTGGGCCATTATTAGTGCTAATGGTCCAGAGTGATAGTTCGCTCGCAAAGTAGAATTAATTTGACGAAATACATCAATATGTTTACTGAGCATTTTCTACCCTACTTTGACCGGAATTTGGATTATAATTCCATCTTCATGCAGAATAATGCTGCCATTCACACCGGTTACAATGTCAAGATGTTCCTTGAAAAGCATAATATTCCGTGTTTAGATTGGCCTCCATAATCTCCAGACCTCAATCATATCGAAAACGTATGGGATTACATCATGCAACAGATGCGCACTGACAAAATTTTAAATCTGGAATAAATTTGGACAAAATTAAAGTCTGAGATGTCGGATATTTTTCTGTCTTTGTCTGTCCTTGTTGCCATGTCACTAGTAAGGGTGCTGGAGGTAAACGTTTTGTCTGGGCTGACGTTATCCGCCTGATAGTCAGGGACCCGAACCTTGGATTAACCACTAAGGAGGCTGTCCTATCAGCGAGCGCAAAGTACTGGGACTGCTGTATTGCCATTTGGTGAGTGGATCTGGACCATGCAGTAGTCTCTGGTGGGGCCTCTCGATGGCATACTAGTGGGTAATTGTTACGGCTTTACCTTTTCGTGTGTTACAAATAAAAAAAATTCCTGCCTTTTTCTCTCTTACTTTCCCTCTCTGTCCTGCTCTAACCAAGTATGCCGACCTATTCCACAAATCCCCAAACCTCAACATGAAATATCTCCAGAATAAAAACTCGATTAAACCTAGAACCCCATCTTCCAGCGTAGACCCCTACTACCAGGTCTCCTTCTCCAACATCAGGGGTCTACGTTCCAACCTTCCAGAGGTTGAAACCCAATTACAGGAGACGAAACCGGACATATTATTTCTAAGTGAAACTGGAATAGGGCCGACCACTTCCCTAGATGAGTTCATAATTAATGGATACTCCAATTTAACAGCTAAATCTGACTCCCAAGATCGCCATGGGCATGGAATATGTGCCTACATTAAGGATGGCTTCCCATTTGGCAGGGATATCTCTAGAGAAGATCCTAATTTACCCTATATGTGCTTCAGGGTTGCACTTGCTAACACCACTGCATTTATATTTGCCCTCTATAGGCCCCACAACAGCGGAGTTACTATCTTTAAGAGCATATCTGAGAAAATAGACCACATGCTGTCTTCACATCCCTCGGCTAACATCCACATCTGTGGTGACTTCAACGTCCATAACGTGGAATGGCTGACCCATTCAAATAAGACAGATGATGAGGGGAGGTTTTGTCATGATTTTGCCATTGCTTATGACCTCACTCAGATTGTTCGCGAACCCACCCGTGTGCCCGATACACCCAATCAATATGCAAGCCTCTTAGACCTTTTTCTCTCAACTTCCCCTGAGCTATGTTCATGTACCGTTCATTCTCCTCTAGGATCCTCCGACCACTCCGTCGTATCAGTTAAGATAAAAACGAAATGTAAGAAGCCATCAGACGCACCCCTCCACCGTACTGTATACCGATACTCTATGGCTGACTGGGATAGCTTCCGTACATTCATATCTGATTTACCTCTGCACTCCATGCTTAAAAAGGAAGTGTCCTCTATAGTATCCGATCTGACCGAATGGTTAATTGTAGGCATAGACCAATTCATACCATCTAAAAATTTTCAACAAAAACCTAACAGCCAGCCATGGTTCTCCCCAGAATGTGCTGCTGCTATCGCGCACAGAAATCACTTTTTCCATAGCTACCAACGTAATAGATGCACTGAGAATAAAGCCATTTTCAGGACTGCCAGAAACCACTGTAAAAGAGTAATAAAAAATGCAAGAGAGCTATATGCCCAGTCTGTTAAATCCAAGGTAGCTGATCAGCGGCTTGGTTCCCACCAGTTTTGGCAAATAACAAATAGGATCCTGAACAGAAGTGTGCGTTCTATCCCAACCATTATCAATGGACCAGAGGTTATCTCGTCAGCGTCAGACAAGGCCAAACTATTTGCAAAGAACTTTGCAGCTAATTCTACCCTATGCGACGAAGGCCATCAACTCCCCATATTTCCTCCTATAACACAGAACAAGCTAGGTAACATACAAACCTCCGTGCATGAGGTCGCCAAGCTAATAAAAAACCTAGATTCCAGTAAAGCAACTGGCCCTGATGGCATCCCAATTATAGTGTTAAAAAAGCTTCAACCAGAACTTGCTCCCATACTTACGAAACTATTTAAGCGTTGACTTAAGGAGAAGTGCTTTCCGACTCCCTGGAAGACCTCATCAGTTTGCCCTGTATTTAAGAATTCAGGTGATAAGTCATCTCCCTCTCAGTACAGACCAATAAGTCTTCTCTGTGTTATGAGTAAGTTGCTGGAATCAATATTAAATAGAGAAATAGTCAACCACCTCAGCAGGAATAACCTACTTAGTGACACACAATATGGTTTCCGCTCTGCAAGATCTACCGCAGATGTGCTGACGGTTATATCCCACAGGATTAGTGAATCTCTTGACAAAGGCTTCCTTTCTAGGGCAATTGCTCTTGACATATCAAAGGCCTTTGACAAAGTATGGCATAAGGGTCTACTTCACAAGATTTCCAGCTACGGTATAACTGGAAATGTTTTCTCAATCATTAAATCATTTCTCTCCGATAGGCTCATAAGAGTAGTGGTAGATGGACAAAAATCGGAGGCCTGCAATATAAATGCTGGAGTCCCTCAGGGGTCAATACTGGGCCCAAATCTCTTCCTGATCTACATCAATGACCTCCCTAAACACATACTTAAATCATTCGTTGACATCTATGCTGATGACACGACCATCTACGGCAACACATCAAAGGCTGTAAATGACGAAGTTCTCTCGGATTCTCTCTCCTCTGATCTCGAGCGCGTGGTTCAGTGGGGGAAGATGTGGCTGGTTACCTTTAATGCATCCAAAACTAAACTCCTATCCTTACATCATCAACGCTTTGATCCCCAGCTGGCATCAATTGTGATGGATGGCTCTCGTCTGGGTGAGGCCCCGTGTTTTGACAAGCTTCTGGGTTTGACCTTTACTCCTGATCTGAAATGGAACACGTACATCAAGTCTGTTGCCAAGGTCGCTGGAAAGATGGTGGGATCCTTCTACCGCTCCAGAAGATATATCACTACTGATGCAATTCTCTATCTATATAAAAGCCAAGTACGGCCAAGGATGGAATACTGTTGCCATATCTGGGCAGGAGCTGCCAAAAACAGCCTATCATGCCTTGACAGAGTACAAAATAGACTTCGTGGTTTAGTGGGGTATGCCCTTTTCTCTACCCTGCAACCTCTCTCCCACAGAAGAGACGTTGCGAGCCTATCCTTGTTTTATCGTTATTTTCATGGCAGGTGCTCGTCTGAACTCCAATCCCTGGTCCGCCCTCGCCAATCTTTCACGAAAAACACCCGTCTAGCTGAATCCACTGTGAAAAATTTTCCCCACTCTATATCTGTGCCTAAATCAAAACGCGGATTTCATGAGCAAAGCTTCTTTCTTAGAACTGCACGCCTGTGGAACTCTGTTCCGTCTGCCTGCTTCCCTCCGGACTACAACTTGGATGTCTTCAGGTCTAATGTTAACAAATTCCTAATGAACCGCCCCCCTAATAAAACACTTCATAAAATCTCCTCACTAACGTAATGTACTTGCAATAACCCTTATCCCTGAGTGGCTTCCGGGCCTTGATAAGTTGTGATCACTGTGTAAAAAAAAAAAAAAAAAAAAAGACATTAGCGAAATTCGCGCGATCACACAAATATTAATCTGTAAATTTATGGTCTTTACTGTTGTTTTTCTGCTTATAACTGTAAAGTGATATCAAAATTACTTTGTAAATGTTTAAAAACAATGTTCGAATTGCACCTGTGCAAAAACTAAGTTAACAAAACGAAAAGTATTATTTAATAAACATTAGCGATACAGATGTGACTTTTCGCCCTGTAGATAGAAAAATATAACGCCGCTAAGGCGAATAATCATATAGAATTTAAATTAAACATATAAACATTTATTATGTATGTACGTTTCTACCTACGAATAATAAAAAAACTGAATAAATATGTCTATATATAATAAACATTTCAATGTAATTATTAGAACGTAATACTTGTCATTTTGAGTTTTCTTTTTAAACAACCGCATCAAATAAGCACTTCTGTTGATTATCCAATGAAATTAAACGGTAGACGTTGCGCGGTCACTATAAGTGAAGACGTCTTTGTCCAGATAGAATAAATCCAACTAAAATGTAGTATTTTACGTAATGTATATACACTGAATATTTCTGTAATTCACTTATTACATAGAATCGAATGTCGATTTTTCAGATACACTGTTATAGAGATATAATATCAAGAACCGGACTGACTTATATATATATATATATATATATATATATATATATATATATATATATATATATATATATATATTACCACTTGTAAATGGTGTGAGAAATTCCAGTCACATGCAATGTTTCATTGTTTTAAGCCGCCTTGGCCCAATTCTAGTAGGCAGCCTGTGATTGATTTATTTGTATGGGCTAAGATAATTACTTGGCGCTTTTTTTGTAAACATCCATTTTGTTTTCAGTCTACAATAAAACACTCGGCGAGAAAGACTCACGAAAAGTTGGCTCCGAGAAGAATGCCTTATCAAGAATGGAGCCTCCACAATCTCTTCTTGTTATATCACCTAAATGTTTGGTGAAAAAGGACTTTAAATCTCTACAAGCAGAGACACCTTTATTTTGTGCCGAAGATATCCCAAATAGAGGATGGCATCTTTTTAACATTTTCATCGTGTTTTTATCTACTTAATGTTTGAACTTTTCGCAATTCAATTAGGGTCCCAAGGGACTCGGTTTATGCCTAATTAAAGGCACCAGACCTCTTGCCGAGAACACCATGAATTATCATGGACTTTTT
>NC_136482.1:105713069-105745569 GCF_053919585.1 Euprymna scolopes | reverse complement strand
AATTCCGTTTATATGGACAGGTAACTTTTTCGACATTTGCACGAAATGGCCTAAAATCTCTTATTTCGAGCTTTTTGTGTGAGGCGGCGTTGTTCGTTACGTTAGAGGACAATCTAGGGACTTACACCTTTCAGGGAAAAAAATAATTTTTCAATTCGGTGCATCCGTTCGAAAGTTTTATTGGTATATATACACACACATAAATAAATAAACATTTAGAATTTTATTAATAGTATAGATTACTAAAATAAATAATATTATTAAATATCAAAAGAAATAAACATTACTTTCCTTGATGTTGTGAAAGTTTGTAAGAATCGAATAAATCGAAAGATTATTATTTCGTATAGTTTCGTATTTTATACTATAACGCATTGGGCTTCGATTCCGGTCGCCTTCGGGTGATTATGTTAAGAGTTTAATGTAAGTAAGCACTATTTCCTTTCCATTTGCACATCCGGCATGAAATAAAGTGAACTTATTTATCTATTATGCTCATCGACTTCAGTTAATTTTGAAGTCTGCGTAAGGAATATAAACCATAAGTTTCTAGCTAACTAATAAAAATTTGGTTTAATTGCAAATAATTATAACTGATTTATTTTAATTAGTTCAAAGTAATCATTACTGCTAATATAATGAGCGTCATTAGTTCATTAATATTGGATTTATAGTAATTTACTTTTATTACGACGAGAATAAACGATCAAGCAATATACATGAAAAGAAATTAAAGAAACTTGTAATGAAACATTGAAAAAGAAGAAAGACAAACGAAAAATTGGAGAAAGTAAATTCAAGACATATAAAATAATAAATGAAACACACAAACATCGAAATCAATTTAATTAGCTTTGCATGCGTTAGAAATTTATTGAAACGATATCTCTTAACAACTAATCCGTGTTCAGACGATGTAACTGTTCGGATCAGTGCTGGATGCATCGTGGCAACTGATCTTGGCGTGAGTACTTCTCACTTTAGAACCGAATGATTTATGTAGATGCATTCCTGGCGTAAAACATCAAGAATTTTGATATACCTTTTTGGAGTTGAGGTACCTCTTTTTTGAATAATTGGAGTATCCGAAGCATGAAAAAATGCTCCAATAATTCAGAACTTTCAAAACTAATATTTAGTTAATTGAAAAATAAATGCGATAAAAATATCTAAATTATTTAAATTTGATTTTATAAGTATTGGATCGACGAGAAGGCTTTTGCAGAATTTTTAATTTTCATTTAAAATTATGTATTTTCAAGTGAGTTTTCATTATAATTCTTTTACTTTATACATTATTCTAAAGGGTGTTTTTTGCTCTATTTCATTGGTGAAATTACAACAGTTTTAAAACAATTATATCTTATTTTCAGAACGTTAAGTACAAGATGAGGAAAAAAGCAAATTCGCACAATTTTCTTATTTCAATTAAAACTAGGCCGAAAAGCTGCTTAAACAGCTCGCGATATCAACGAAGCGTTTGGCTCAGGAATTACTACGGAACACCCAGCATAATGATGGTTTAAGCAATTTCGTTGCGGCTACGAGATTTTTGAAGATGATGAGCGTAGTGGTCGGCCATCAGACGTTTAAAAGCCTTAGTCGAATCCATTCCACGCACAAATGTTCTAGAACTTGCTTTTGAATCAGACGTAAAGTGTACGACGACTTCCAGCCTCTTAAGAAACATTGAAAAGAAAAAAAAACACTTCATAAATGAGTATCCTATTAATGGAACGGTAACCAAAAGAAACGCCGTTATGAAGTGGCATCTTCCCTTCTTTTGCGCAACGAGAAGGGCCCGTTTCTCCACCAGGTACTTCTTTGCGATTAAAATTGAGTCCTTTACGACAAATGATGACGCCCAACTCAATGGATAGACGCCTATGAAGCTCCACAACACTTCCCGAAGCCATGACTGCGCCAAAAAAAAAAAAAAAAAAAAAAACGGTCATGCCGACTGTTTGGTGATCTGAGATCGGTCTCATCCATTACAATTTTTTAGATTGCAGGCGAAACTATTACGGCGGCGAAATACTGCCAGCAAATGGATGAAATACATCAGAAACTTTAACAACAACTCACAGAATTAGTCAACAGAAAAGACCCATTTCTTCTAAACAACAATGCCCAACCGCACCTTGATAAACCGACCCTGCAAAAGTTGAATGAACCAACTACGAAACACTCCCTCATCCGCCATACTCTTCAGACCTCTCACCTACTGACTACGACTTTTCCAAGAATCTCGATAACATTCTGCTTGAGAAATGCTTAAAAAATCTAAGCGATATCAAAAACACCTTCAGCGACTTCATCGCCACCAGAACGAAAAATGTTTTAGTTTACTGGCATAAATATACTTGTTTTGCGTTGGTAAATGTGTGTTGATTCTCATGGTGCTTATTTCGATCAATACTATTTTGTGTTTGAGCCGAGATATGTTCCTCTAATTTACGTTAAAATCACAAGATATTTCTTCACAACCTGATAATATCGTATCTCATTAAAGAATTTCTATAGGTATGAATATCTATAGATATGAGTATTTATTTATTATATATAGATATGAATTACTATTTTTTAACTTCAGTTCAAATCTATTCCAACCTGTAAAACATTAACAATCAAAATCGTCTATCTTTAAACACTACTAATAATTTTCTTTTATTTTTTAAAATATTTTTTAAGCTAAAAGTTAACAGAACTCCTATGAATAAAGTACTTTTCAAGAACATCCTACCTGTGGAATGCAATATGACTAGGTTGCTACCTAGCTGACTACATGTTCGTTTTCAAGTCTACTGTTCATTAATTCCTGTGGAACTGTATCATTTATAATACTCAGGTTAAAGAATTGTTACAAATTCGCATGGTAGTGTCTATCCATCATCCTGACACACTCCTAGCCCTTAGTCTTTAAATGGTTTACGGACTTTGATAAGCAATGTTTCATTAATACATAGAAAAATAATTAAAATATTTTGTTTATAATAATATTAAACAAATATAAAAATGCTTCAAACTTCACAAGCAAAAAAAACATTCTATATATTTTTTAAAAGCCATAAAATAAAATTACCAAAACCATTTAGAATCTTTAAACAGATATAAGTATAACATGTTGAATTCAATCGCATCATATAAATATTGAAATCTTGGTCATTCCACAGCTCTGTCCTGTATCTCTTTTATATTTCCGGAATACATCCTATAGACGTCGGGTATGCACGAAAATGCCGTATTATTATTGTACCATCTAAGCGAAAATATAATCATTTAAATACTCTGGTTGATATAGTTTTGGAATATTTATGATTATGAAATTCTATCCTTGGAAACTTTGAAGGTAGTTTACATTATTTGGACGTCTAATTCTACGTTGGACCCCAAGGTATTATAGCGTTTTCTATAGAAAAAACGCAGTGAATATCACATCGAACAGAAATGAAAACTATAGATGAGTCCGACTTTCATGTTCACCACGATATCTCATCGGAATAAATTTTAAACATTTCGTTGTTTTTTTTTTTTTCGGCGATTGGGTTGTTATTAGGGCTATGACAACCGCATATTCGTTTCCTTGTTCTGATTCTCAGGTATATAGCCGTTGATATATTATAGGTTTTTATGTAGAGTAATGTGATCTTCGGTTGATCTATCGTATCTAACTGAGTCGGATATATACTTGAGAGTAAAAACAATGACAATAATATGCTGTTGTCATAGCCCTAGTGATGACGTACAGACCAACCTGAGATTATTTTATGTGTTATACAGATATTTATATTAGAATACATTCAATTTTATGTAGTATAACACGAATTGTCTTTATCGTATTTCCTATTGTTTATATTATTTTAAATATCCAAAGACATCTTTGCTTGTGTTATGTTCTATAAGTAGGTTCGATTTCCGGAGGGAATCAGCTATAATAAAACAGAATGGAAAATGATAGAAAAATAGGATAAGAAAACGGATTAAAACAGGAAATAGAGAAAGCTTTATATGAGATAAGAAAACGAAAGAGATAAAATGTATATTACGTGAGATATACATAAGTATAACAAACGAAAATAATAACGTCTAGAAAAACTACAAACGAAACATATTCCAGAAATGATTAAAATATATCCAGCTGTTACGGAACATTAGATCGAACCGCACGTTACTACTGAAGAACTCCACCTCAATGGTAATAAATGCTTGTACCAAATAACATTTTAATCCTTGCATGAAATACAACAAAGTGAACAAAAAATTATAGAAAAGCAAAGTATGACACTATACTGGTTGAAATATTGATTTAACCATTGCGTATTCGTAAGAAACGTCTAGTAAAATCTTTACATATAAATATTTATGCATTCACTTGGTTGACGCTGATTATCTCCCAGTAAAATGTGTGCGCATGCGTAGGAATTCAATCGACACCGAAGTTATAATGGGATCAATTATTTCTGGGCAAAAATGGGTGCAACCATAACGCTCGACATGTGCGTAGAATAACAATTAAGGTGTATCACACACTGCGAACGTCTCTATTTAGCACAAATGTGAGGTTAGAACGGAAGATGCAGTACACCAAGAAAAGACAGAGATAATTTGGTTCACGCTATCCATCTATTGTTAGGAACAGCGTGAAAATGTTTTCAGATACATTGACAACATCAGCGCTTATCAATGGAGATGGAAGAAATCTGATACGAAAGTTCTGACTAAACGAAAATTGCACGCAGACAATATATATTATTTAATACGTTATATTCAAACTAATATATTAGGAAAACAAATATTCTATTTTTATCATACTATATAAATATATATATATATATATATATATATATTTATATACATGTGTGGGGGGTATATAAAGTAGAAGAAGGCTATAGAAATTCAGAAAACTAGATGTTGAAATGATGTCATATATGTACGCAAAAACAGACAAGCGACGAAGGTAATAAATGTAGCTTTTATAAAATATGAACTTACTGTTTTATATAACAGGAAGAATGGGTTTCTTAATATTTCGAAAATAACATCTCTTTTTCAAATAAAATGTCGTAAAATTAGGGAAGTATCGTAAAAATCGGAACCTGAAGTGGGAAGCGTTATCAGGTGGAAAATAGGACTTATATATATTAGCGAGATGGGGGCGCCCGGATTTGCCAGGTCGTAAAATACGCTTAAATATGATATTTAATTCGTTAAGATTTCCTTTATATAATTATACAGTCGTAGTTTTAAAAGGAAAATAAAAAAAGTATTTGTGTGCCATGTGCTAGAATCGAAACGGAAAGCAAAGCAAGAGCATTTAAAGTTGATGACGCTATTACTATATCAACGTGGAACGTGTATGAACTAATTAAATATTAAAATAAAATAATATTCATGTACAAAATCTATAACATCCTTTTAAAATTTGGAACCATTTCTGACTGTTTAAATAGTTTAAATATCTAAAGACTCATAAAACATTCTTAAAAATCCAATCATTTGAGACCCTTAGCGCCGCTCTGCGAGTTTTAGTTTCGGAAAAAATAGAATCTGAAAATAAGGAGACAGACATACATATAGTCTTTACATATATATATATATATATATATATATATATATATATATGGCAATTAAGCTACACAGAATATTCCGCGTTTCATCCACATATAAACTAACATAAAAAACACACATTTAACCTAGTTTAAAATAGGTCAGAACGTTAGATATCCACGCTCACCTCTAAAATAGCACACACAAAGGAAGGGGTAAACCGGAGGGCAACGGAGTTTTTGTCCTGTAAGTGCCTGCTCATTGGCCGATTAGGAAGGGTGCGGTGGAAACAAGAAAGCTGATTGGCTAATTAAAAACTCAATAAAATGTGCGTATATAAAAACGTGAAACTACCACAACTCCTCGCATAAGCCTGATTATTCTTAGCGTGGTTGAATCGCGGAATATTCTGTGTAGCTTAATTGCCATATATATTTTATAACTTACTAACTTGCTCTACCAACGTATTGAGCACTGTTGAAGTAAATACTCAAAGTTTACGCATAAATTTATATTTTTGTATATTAATTTATGTGATTAAATAAAGTAGTTATATATATATGTATACCAAAATAGTTCAGGTATCGTGACTTAAGTGGTTTTGAGCTGGCTATACTTTAATTTTTTCCTGTGCTTGCATAAAGAAATAAGCTCATTTTTGGTGTTTATCGTGGCTTTAGGATATGTTATTATTGCAACTGCTTCTGAAGTGCAAAGGTTGCAGAATTTGGATTTAAGGGTGTATGAATTGGATTTTCTCAATAAATCCCAGTTTAGCGAGTACGGAATATGTATATATATATATATATATATATATATGTGGAGAAATGCGTGACTTACCTGGATAGACCACGTGCGGGTCGGTCACCAAAAATAAATAAAAAGAAAGAAAAGAAATGGTCAAGACTCTTATTTATAGAGTAGTGATCACGTGAGTTAGAAGAATATGCAAATAGAGGTGAACGATTTTGCGATATAAAAAGCCTGTGTTGTTAAGAGGGGGGGCAGACTGTTGGCAGAAGTCAGTGCTGTCAGACGTGCTTTAGAGTTTTGTTATTATATGCTGTGTTCGATTGTTGGGAGAGAGAAAAGAGAAGAGGAGGAACCAAGAAGACATTCTGCAGATACTTGACTTTGTGTTGGTTTTAAGCTATCTCGGCGCTTGGTGTGCGGTTACTAACAATGGACAGATTCGACATTCGCTTAATACCCGAGTTCGACGGATCTACCACTGGACCGGCTGTCGTTGAATGGATTGAAAAGGCAGAGAAAATCTGTAAACTGTGCAAAATTAAAGAACCAGCCACAGTTATCCCTTTGAGGCTAACCGGAGGGGCCTATGCAGTCTACCAACAACTCGGGGATGAACCAGACTGGGATGAAATCAAGCAGAGCCTGTATACAGCGTTTGGTACAGATACATTTGTTGCGTGGCAACAGTTCACGAGCCGGACACTTCAACCCAAGGAAACAGTCGACGTGTACCTAGCCGACCTGCGAAAATTATCTGTACCGTTTGGTGGGGTCAACGATAAAATATTAAGCTGTGCTTTTTTGGTAGGCCTACCCGAGGAGGTCAGTAAACTGTTGCGGGCATCATCAAGAATCGATGAATTGTCAACTGATGAGTTATTGGCCCGAGCTCGAAACATCTGTAAGGAACAGGAACCAATTGCAGCAGCAGCTCGTTTTCGACATGGAGGCAATGTGGACTCTCTTCCAGATAGTAATAAGCATGCCACCCCAGTGTGCTATAAATGTGGGGAGGCCAATCATTTTGCTAAAGAGTGCCGGAGTGATAGGAGAGGTGTATATCCACAATCAAAGAGACCAGTGCAATGCTATCGCTGCAATAAGTTTGGGCACATATCTCGCAACTGTTCGGGAAACGAAGTTGGGGGCAAGGTACTATCGCTACCCTTGCCCCCTGCCAACCAATAAACACAGGATTGCCTGTCATTAGCGTTAAACTTGATGATGTGCAGTGTTCAGCACTTATAGACACGGGGTGTTCCCGGTCTATAGTTAGTGCCCATTGCTGTCCGGTTTGGCGGAGGAACCCAGTTGGCGTTATGACCATCAATGGCTTATCACGGGTATGTTGTGGTGAAGGGACAGTCACAATCTGCACTGAGAAGGGTGACACAGCTAAAGTTGACGTTCTGGTGATGCAGGAGAAACCCCTTGGCTACGACATGTTGCTTGGAATTGATGCAATACAAGCACTAGGAGGCGTTAAAATCACAGCAGCTAGAGGTATCAGGCTTGGAGAAGGGAAAGACGTCTGTGCAGCCATGTCGATTGAAGAAAAGGACTTCTGTGCTACATTTGATGACAACGAAAGGGTGTGGACTGCAAAGTGGAAATGGGCCATGGGCCAGGAACCAGATCGGCTGTGCAACACGATTCCAGAGTATGCAGTTTCTACCAAGAATAGGGCCGCATATGAAGAAGAACTTCAGATGTGGATTGACAACGGTTGGTTAATACCATACCCACAGGAACGTCTGGGACCACCCAAGGGATTAATTCCGCTCATGGCTGTTGAACAACCTACCAAAGAAAAAATTCGTCCCGTAATGGATTACCGAGAGTTGAATCGGCATGTTGATGCGTTTACCGGAAACGCAGATGTGTGCGCTGCTAAACTGAGAGAGTGGCGTCAAAAAGGGAGCAATGTAGCACTTCTGGATCTAAAGAGGGCCTACCTGCAGATACGTGTCCATGAGTCATTATGGCCGTTTCAGACAGTACTACTCAAGGGAAAACTATATTGTTTGACACGTTTGGGTTTTGGCCTAAACGTAGCACCCTTGATTATGACAACCATTATTAAAACTGTTTTGATGCAGGATGAGACCACAGCAAAAGCTGCTTCAGCCTACATAGATGACATCTATGTTAATGAGGACATAATGTCTGCGGATGCAGTTCGAATAAAACTGAAAGCGTTTGGGTTAATAAGCAAAGACCCTAAGCGCCTAAAGGATGGAGTGCCCGTGCTAGGCCTCGAGGTCTGGGAGGAGGGCAATACGTTGCGATGGAAACGAGGGAGCCCACTTCCAAAGTTACCCAATGTATTAACAAGACGTACTGTGTTTTCTATCTGTGGTAAATTGGTAGGACATCTACCTGTCTGTGGATGGCTCCGATCGGCAACAGGAGTGGTGAAAAGACGAGTGACTACAGTAACAAAAGGATGGGACGATGTTGCGGATGATGATTCTCTCCAACAAATGATGGCTGAAATGTTGTCCAGAGTGCATAGGAATGACCCTGCCCGGGGTGAGTGGCAAGTGTCTGGAAACGAACTAAATGCATGGGTTGACGCAAGTTCGTTGGCTACAGGTGTCGTGTTGGAGCAACTAGGTGTTGTTGTGGAAGATGCATGCTGGCTTCGTCCGAAAAATGATGCCCAACATATAAATTTGGCAGAACTTGATGCCACGTTAAAAGGTCTTAATCTCGCATTGCAATGGCAGACTAATGTTGTGCATCTCCACACTGACTCATTGTGTGTTTACCATTGGTTAACCGACACCTTGACTGGAAAGGCTCGAGTTAAGACTAGAGCTGCAAGTGAAATGCTAGTACGAAGGAGACTAGCAATAATTAAGCGTCTAGTTGACGAATACAGCTTGCAGGTAGACATTACGTTAGTCTCGTCGATGCAGAATTTGGCTGATAGCTTGACTCGAGTACCAAAGAGGTGGATCGATGCAATGAGGCAGGGATCCGATCTTCAACAACAAACATGCGCGACTGTAACGGATCAATTAACACCTGACCAGATCCGTATGATACACCAGCAGATTGGACATCCTGGAATTCAGAGGACTGCATATTTTGTCCGAAGAGTATGCCCTGCAACTACAAAAGCATCAGTGAAAGCAGCCATACGTTCGTGTGAAGAGTGTCAGAGAATTGATCCGGCACCATCCCAATGGCAAAAAGGGAAGCTCGAGGTGGAGGGCAACTGGCAGCGAGTAGGGATGGACATAACACATTATGGGGGCAAACATTTTTTGACCATGACGGATTGTGGCCCGACGCGTTTCACAATATGGCGCCTGTTGACACGACAGGATGCAGCCAGCATTATACAACAGTTGAGAGCCGTCTTTTTTGAACGTGGTGCCCCGATTGAAATTCTGACTGATAATGCCGCCACATTTCGATGTCAAGAATTTCAGAAATTCGTGCACGAATGGGGGATTAAAATGCATTATCGGTGTGCATATTATCCCGAGGGTAATGGTATAGCAGAACGGTGTCACCGCACCATCAAAAGAATTGCAGCCAGGACGCAGTGCTCTATTCCAGAAGCTGTGTACTGGTATAATATAACACCCAAGGACAATGCAACACCAGCAACTGCACCAGCCAATGGGATTTACCAATATGAACAGCGTGTGAAAGGAGTTGATGCCATACCATCAGTGGTGAGTGTTGTCAATACACCATATCAGGTGGGAGACCTTGTTTGGATAAAACCCCCAAATGCTGGGTGCACTACGAAATTTTTCCGGGGAAAAATAGATGAAATCATAAGTCCTCAGACCATGTTGATTGGTGGCATACCACGTCACGTAAAAGATATCCGCCCTTGTTATACCTCTTCTGATTCTGAGGACGATGAGGAGGATCACACACCGTTCAGAGATGATCCTGATCACTTACTGCCCCTTCAGGTGAGCATAGAAACACCACCAACAGAACCAGATGAGGGAATGATGGGACATACTGATGACAATAGTGAGGAGAGCGATGGACACAAGGAAGTAATGCCTCATCGAAATACTCGACAGAGACGAATACTGCCCACCCCCCGTGATTGCGAAACCCAGCGAGAAGGGATGATGGAGCATACCGAGGAGATGACGCCTCCGATTCTTCGGAGAAGTACCCGACAAAGACGGATACTGCCCCCCTGCCCTGATTGTGAGACACCGCCTATGGAACCACGAGACGGGATAATGGAACAGACTGGTAGTAATGATGGTGGTAATGAAGAAAACAGCAATGAGGAAGTGCTTCTTCGAAGGAGTACCCGCCAACGACGATTGCCCGCATGTCCTGTTTGTGATCATGAGATCAGGGGGGAGTGTGGAGAAATGCGTGACTTACCTGGATAGACCACGTGCGGGTCGGTCACCAAAATTAAATAAAAAGAAAGAAAAGAAATGGTCAAGACTCTTATTTATAGAGTAGTGATCACGTGAGTTAGAAGAATATGCAAATAGAGGTGAACGATTTTGCGATATAAAAAGCCTGTGTTGTTAAGAGGGGGGGCAGACTGTTGGCAGAAGTCAGTGCTGTCAGACGTGCTTTAGAGTTTTGTTATTATATGCTGTGTTCGATTGTTGGGAGAGAGAAAAGAGAAGAGGAGGAACCAAGAAGACATTCTGCAGATACTTGACTTTGTGTTGGTTTTAATATATATATATATATATATATATATATATATTACGAGAAAATAGCCGTCACCAGGCGACTGAAATTAATTCACTGGCTAGAACAGTTTTCAATCATATATCTGTTTATTTACGTGACATTAAGTAAAATTTAATACATCATGTAAAAACTAAATAAAGACAAAACAATACTCAGTTTTTTGTTCATATATTAATCACAATACCCAGAATTCCCAACGTTATCAACCTCGAATTAAGTTTGCATATATCTGTATAACAATTTTATATGAAATTAATATTTTTGTCTATGTATTTCTTTTTTATAGCCATATAGTACTACAAAATGTCATTAAAATATTTTAGAAAAAAACAAGATCTTCAACCTGCTTCAATGCATTGAGAGATAGGAAATGTCTACACGTGACACGTATATGTCTATTATGTCAACCTCAATCAATGTCTCATTAAAAAATCGACATAACTTTTGGAGGTGTACTAATAAAAGACCCACGCGCTGTTTTAACGGCATGAACGAAAACTTTTATGTGTGTATTGATAGAAGTTGAAACATAAACGTAATGCTTGTAAAAATATTTTCTTGAATTTCGAAGAAATATAATATGAGACGTTATAAAACCTGCATATTCTTCCTAGCCATCAACCGAACAGTTGTGACAAAGATTTGACGTATAAATCGATCTCGTTCGAGGCTGTTTATGTTATGAATTGCAAGTGGGCATATCCGCAGTTGTATCGTCACCACATATGCCAAGCGTTTGTTTACAATGATGTGATGAATGTATCGCAAGACGTTGGTTTCAAAAGTTCAAATCAGGATATTTGCCCGATAGCGATTAGTCGTGTATTGGACGACAACAAGTTTTGAATGACAGAGTTCTGAAGGCGGCCATTAAAGACGACAGTAATCTTACGTATGGTGTACTTGTAAGGCAGTATGATGTTTTATATGAAACAGACTTCATTTGCACCGCCAGGATAAGACGTGTAAGCGGAGCAAATTAGTTCCGCTAGCGCCGTTGGATACCAAAACAGAACGAGTGACAGTTTGTGTATCACAGTTTTCTTGCCACCGTAACACATCTTTATTCAATCAAGTGTTCACCAGCGATAGAAAAGACGGTTATGTCCAAAATTTCCAAGATTTTCCAGGCATTGGTTCTCTTTTCGGGATGTTGTTCTTCACGCCACAAAATCGCTTTTGCACCTACGCAATATTGTGCTTTATGTTTAGTGAACATGCATCCAAGTGGTTCATCATGAACTGCTACCAACCGACGTAACGGTCAGTGGCGACCTAACAACTGGAAACGTGTACAGCGGGCGTTAGACCTCGAGCCAGCACTGTTGAATCGTAAAGTTATGCTTTTTCTCCACGAAAAAATGCCAGGTCGTATGTTACGTCAGTGGTCGGGAACACCATATAGCAATTTAGATGGGAAACTTTTTGTTATCCACCATATTCAACTGAGCTTGCACCATCCACTCTTTACTTTTTGGATAATGACCGTCGCCAGAAATCCTTTACCAATATATTAGAATTGCAAAAAGCTCTTACGGATTTGCGTCCAAACCCCTTTGATTTTACCGCAGATGATGTTGAACAGCTAGCAGAAGGTGTTGAATGCCGATGGCGATTACATCGAAGACTATAAGTTACACATATTGTGAGACGTTTTCTTTTTCTTTAAAAATGGACGGGACTGTTTTGGTTACCTTGTGATTATATAAAGATCATTTTATGCTTGTGCTTAGCTAAAGGTAAAAAATAGTTGGCGTAGACCAGAATAGACCATTACCTTAAATTAAAAAAAAAACTTTTTCATTTCAGGTTTCGTCAAGAGAGAATTGCCTTTACAACCATGTCTGTTATAAAAAGAAGGGTTGTATAAGCCATATTAGTATGTTTTCCCATACATTAACATAATAGAGTGGGAGAGGAATGGGCATGGCGAACTATATATATATATGTAAGTATGGTGAGAGAGAGAGAGACAAAAATATCGGTAAGGCGTAAAATGAAGAAAGCTGGATTGAAAATGATATAAAGATAGAAAATTTAATATCAAATGTAATACATATTTTTTCTCTTCTATTTTTAACCCAGGCAACTGTATAATATTTTGATTGAGGAAATTCGCCTCTGGACTATAGTACTGTAGGTCTGCAACAAAAGATGCAACATACAAATTTATTATACCTAGATTATTAGTAACTTTAGAACATCTTTTTAGACACATTTCGTCGTTATAAGAAAATCCTACATTTTCCTAGAGGGAACATCATCACAATTGCGACGACCTTTAGATGAAGTTCCCATTTTTCTCTCTAAATAACAAGTCCTCCGACTGCCCCCACTCATCACCGGGAGTATTTCTGCATTTTCGACAGATATAGAATTTTAATATTATTAACTAGATTATATATCCTTAGACATACCACGAGCTTTCCTTTTCCCGATTCAAAAATAAAAAAATTCTCTCTTCTCACATTCCACAAAATGTTATTGTCTGAGAGTTTACAACTCGTTCATTTCAGAATATAAATCTTATTACAAAAACGAATGCTCAAGAAATGTTCAAATATGGCGCCACTCTCTACAAAAGGCAATAGTTTTAAATAAAATAAACTAAATACAAATATAATAACCAACTGTGACATATCGAGATATTTTTATAAGCCAATAATTCTTTTTATTTTTTACATTAAATATACCGTAGACGTTAATTGTTCTTATACAGTAACGCTACCGGGCTAAATCTTTGTGTTTACATAGATCGTGCATGTTGTTATTAAATAATGTGTTTCGACACATCGACACATACTGATAAGTCATTACTTCATCTATTTTAAAAGCTAGATAAATCTTTCATTTTTTTAAAATACGATTGACTAATATTCTTTCTTTATACGCTAAATAATTGTTCTTATACGGTTACACTACCGTGCTAAATCTTATGTGTTTACATAGATCGTACATGTTGCTATTAAATACTGATTTCGATGTTTGAGCTGAATAAATGTTTCTTTTTTAAGTACGATTGATTAACATTCTATTTTTATACGCTAAATAATAAAATTAAAACGGATTAAGTGAATAATAAAGCGAAGACCCGTATTCTGCCGAAACCGTACACAGTGAACTATATTGCTTGACTCTAACAGTTAATCATAACCAGGAATTGACAGTGTATATACTTCAATATCCTTTTATGTGTGATTTTTAAGCCTTTAAACTGCCCATTCCTAACTATTTGCAAAGTGTGTATGTGTGCGTGCGTGTGTATGTGCCCGTGTGTGTCTTGGTGGGTGCGTGTGTTTGTCCGTGTGTGTGCGTGTTTGCGCGTCCGTGTGTGTGTGTTTCTGTGTTATATAAACCAATCTAATACTTGCGTCGATCAGACTCAGCTACGGCAACGCGTGGCCGAGCGGGTACAGCTAGTATTACATAAAGCAATCTTAGATACAAGAATCTCTTCATATAGCATTAAAGATGACTGCATTTATACTTCAAATAAATTATGTCCACAAGGGAGTGCGTGTATAGTCTTGATATGCGTGGCTAACACACTAAGCAGATGGATGAATATAAGAACTGAATTCGAATTGCAATTGGATTGAATAAAACATGTAAGATCACGACCGACTCAGGATTTCTATGAATCCTAGTGAGATAAGTACCTTTGTTTATTATTCAGCATACATCTTTACGCTAAATGTGATAAATATTCGGAGGTAAGTTATTTCCTATTGCGTAGGAGTATATAACCGGGAATGTAATAGAGCTTAATTTCATTCTCTTTTTTTATTTGATCAGCTTACGTGTTGTAGATATTTAAATATATTTTAATATTTTGTCACGTTTGATCTTCCATATAGTTCAAGTCTTTGAAATTTGAATAATCGCTAATATATTGTACATGATGTATAACATACGAATCTACCTATACAATATCACATAATAATAATGTATAATAATAAACGACTCTACGTGTGACCCGTTCAGTTACAACCACTCGCATTACTTTTTTGATATTTAATTCATTCTAAATACATAAATGGCGTCAAATATATTAAAATAGCAATCTTGGATAAAATAAGTATTCGTATTTTTCTACTAAGAGCATCGGTGGTTGTACAGTCGTAAAATACACTTAAATATGTTATTTCAATGTATGGCGATTTCGTGTTTATTGTTATAGAGTCGATTCCCTATTGATTTTATATTGTACCTAATATATAGCAGTGATTGAAAAGTAAAAAATACCAGTTAGGTGGCATCAGCTGTAATCGAAACCAAAACAATGAGCGCTCAAGACTTAGTCTTTATCGTTTGAGCTATCGTCATACGGATGAGAAATGGTTAATAAATGGACATTCAACTTATGAATGTATATTTGTGAAAGCATATAAGGACACTTAAAATTGAGGTACGCCTGCCAAGTTCTTATTTTTCTTTGAATTTTTTACCACTTAGCAGCTATTTATACCGGCTAAAAACCTTGGTTGAATAGTTTGCTATAGATCACAAAGATCTTTTTTTTTAACTTTGACGCCTTGGCAGCCAAATTTTCGGCCAAAAGCCGATTAAAAAGTTTGTTCTATATCTGAATACACTTTATGTAAAATTTCAAATATTTAGACCAAAAATTGGCAGAGTACTTTGGTTAAGACTGCAGAGGTTTATTTATTTATTTTTTAACTTTGACCCCAATTTTGACCCCTTAAAAGTTATTGTTTTGGGCTCAAATCGAATTAAAAAAATAATGTCCGAGGAGCCTACATCTAAAATTTCAAGTGTTTAGACCCAAATTGGCGGAGGAGTTTGGTAGAGTTTTTACAGGTCAAATCGTTGAACTTTGATGCCTTGACAGGCAAATTTCTGGCTACAAACCGATTAAGATTTTTCCTAATCTCCATACCTCTTGTGACAAATCTCAAGTCTGTAAACTGAAAATTGACAGAATAGTTTGGTAGCGACATGTACACACACAGACACACACATAGAGACAGTCTCACTTTTATAGATTTATAGATTACAAAAATTCCTACAACTGGCGAGTATTTTAAAATATTTTTGTGCTAATAAACACATCTGTGAACATCCTGAGCAGAAACATATTGAGATCAACTTAAATTTATTATAGTAATCTCTATAACTATCTATCTACTATTATATGAAATAACTTTTTGTGTGTGAGTTAATTTCCTATGGAATTGGAAATGGCTGGGTTAACATATTTGTAAATTTTACACGAAGGTATTTAATGTGTATGGAAGTGTTCTTACGTAAGATTTATATCGGAATGCATCCGAAAAGTATCGGAAATCGATAATGGAAAAAATTCCAATTGAAGAATGAAGTTTGATTTTAACCAAAGTAAAAACTTTTACACAATCTTACAGCCTATAAAATCAACAGTAGGTTTTTTGATAAGTTGGGAGCGCGTTGGAAATGATTGCTCTTTTCTAAATCACAATTGAACCATGAGACTTGAATTCTGTGTGTTTAACTTTCATTCAAGTGATTATGTAAAAATAAAATTTCATGAAATTAAGTTCTTTCTTTGATGAGACAGTGGCGTGTTCGAAATGAATGTTTATGTTTAGAGTACAATTTAAGTAATATACCTACGTTTTGTATTTTAAACTTTATGTGAAGGCATTATTTATAGGTAATTTATCAAATCAACAGCAAATTCTCGACAGTTCAATATAGATTACAAGTATATATATATATATATATATATATATATATATATATATATATATATATATATACATGTGTGTGTGTGTGTGTGTGTGTGTGTGTGTGTGTTGGTGAGTTGCGGACTAAAGCACTTGGTCGTTTTCTGACTCTCTCGTTTTATTACTCTCTCGTTTTCTTTCTCTTTCATTTTCTTTCTCTTTCATTTTCTTTCTCGTTTTCTTACTCGTTTTCTCCAGTTCTCCTTTTTTTCTCTCTCTCTCTCTCTCTCTCTTTCTCTAATCTTGTTTCTTATCTACCTATCTAACAGATGGGTGAGCGTCATAGGGCATACAATAAATCCATTCCTCCCTCTTAAAGAAGGGATTGACGGGATAAATAGCCTGCTAAATAGATACTGCAATTTTGTTTCATTTCTTGAAAACCTGAGCGGTTAGTCTTTCGTAATTATTTAATGAAAACGCTACTTCTGACATTTTTGCTTTTAAAATTTCCAAATTTAATAAACCATTTCATTTTAAATACGTAATTGGTTTTAGTCTCTTATTTTTGTATGGTGCGAAAAGCTATTCCCCTTTACACTTCATTTGTATTTGTTTTTTTAGATATAAAACAAAGAACCAGATAACTATATTTTTCCAATACAATCGGCGAATACAATCAAAAGAGAATAGAACCAACAGGAAATGCATAAGTAATTTAGTATAAAGATGAAGTTTATTATATACGTCAAACTCTATATAAAATGCTCTCTGTGTGTGTTTAAGTTCATTCCCTATGGACTGCGAAACGGTTAGGCCGATTTTGTAAAATGTCATACAGATTTCCATTGAGTCTGTCTACCAGAATTATCCGGCGAATATAATCAAAAGTGTGTTCTTTTATAAGGAAGATAGCGTTCGAAATGAGTTTTTGTTGCTGTATATAGAACAAGTGAACCATGATATTTGACTTTTGCATTTTAAACTTTATGTGAAATCAATTTATTACACTAATGTTATAGAATAAACGGTAGATTCTTTACAGTGCAATGTAAATTACACTGTATTGGGAATTAGCTCATAGGGGAGGCATGTTAAGCTTCCTCTCGGAGTGGGTCTATTACTAGAGCAATCAATTGATTTGATTAAAAAGTGGGTGATTTTAAACGATTTTGATCACAATAAATTCATAAGCAGTGTGGAACATTCGTTGATCGTCATTAAATCCCGAACACCGCCAGATGTCTCTGCTACCCATTTGATAAATGTATACGCAAAAAATTCTACAAAAGAGACGCTCTAATCTCGCACTTTACACTTGCGAGTAGTCGATATTTTATGTAGTCTGGACATGAAATATGTTTGACTGGAAGAACACTCGGGTAATTCAAACTCGATATGTTAATGTTTGTTTTGGGCCAAAGTTGATGGGACCGATCAATCGGTATAGCAATGTCGTATACATGTCTGCATATAAAACTATAATGTTCGCCTTGTTTAAGATTATTCATGTATTTTGACATCGAATATCGCCATGTCAGATAGTCTTATTACTGATGTATCTTTACATGAGATTTGGTTAATGGTTTTGTAATTGCATAGAAGAAAGTGTTCATTATTTGTGATAAGGTCTCGTCTAGCCGATAAGTGAATTATATCGGTAGTTTGTGTCCAGAGTTCACACAACAGACGCCGACAATTGTCCCAAACTCAAGAAAGATAAATATTTAACAAGACAAAAGCGATCGACGTATATCATATATAAAGTGGTAAGTACTTCTCGCGACTTATCATAAAAGATCGAAGTCATTGCGCCTATATTAAGAAAGCGTGGCACACATTGTTTTATACGTCATATTCTCTGATATCATTTTTCATTAGCAACCAGTCAGCACTCACCTAGGTGGAAATACAACTGGAGAATAAGTGATAATGAGTTTGTTTCAGGTGAATAGCGAGACAACCCCCCCCATTGCAAATTGCAGACGATGTTTCGATTTGAGCAGAGTCTAATTATTTAAGACGGTAAATAAACAAGAATTTGTTTATATATTTTGTTTTGGACTTGAGTATGAACATATTCCAGTAAGCTAGGAAGTATCTACCTGATATTGCGTCCAACAGACGAGCAATTCTTGTGAAAAAAAAACTCTGCTTATAGAAGTTGCGCTTAGTTACAGGCACGACTAGAAGGAAAAGGGTATTGGATAGTGGTTTTAGCTAGACGAGTTTTTGCGGTGAATGTTTTATAGTAAGTCAATGAGGGAGAAATTAGTCGGCGCGGAGGCAATTATATCGGCTGGTATAATTTGAAGCAGCCTATTTATTAAACAGGATTCTTAACATAGAACCGACATTGTATTTAATTCGGTCCTCGTAGAAATGCAAGCAAACATGGTCTATAACAGACTTTAGTTCTTGCAAACAGAAGAAGCACAAATTATGTTGAAAACAAGTGAAGCATGCATGATTCCTCGCAAGGCATAAAAAATGACTAGGTTCAGCATTTATCTCACCCCATTTAGTTTAATTGTCCTCAGTAGACGGAAAATTCTGGTGAAAATGAACAAACGGTGCAGTTTTAGGCCTTAACATATGTAAATTTGTATTCTGCACCATGCAATAAAAGAAATGACTTAGTCCATCATTTGCCCCCCATTTAGCTCGAAAAGTCCCCAAGGCCTTAAGATATTTAAACTTGAGCCCAGCACCATACAAAACTGCTATATAGACATATACAAAATGTTTTGAACAAATATGGTAAAATAGTCCCCAATATGTACTGTTTTATTAGCCCTAAAAGAGCCCCAGGGGCACACTAAGAGTTATCGCGAAGTATAGACAAACAAAATTATATAGAAATCAGTTAGCTAAAACTTTTCAGAAAGTTTTATAAAAATATAAGGCATCAATTTTTTTTCATAAGTACAAAAGTGTCAATTTTAGCCATTTTAACCCGAAAGGAACCGCTAGGGGGGGCAACCGGAGTTGTCCCGGAAAATCCGTTCTGTTACTTTTTTACTCATATCATGTTTAATGTCTGTGAAGAAAATTTAAAAATTCCGAGGAGTAGTTATTGAGAAAAGTGTGGACAGACGAACTGACGAACGGAAAAGGGCGAATTTACAGGTCAACCCTTCTTTTGTCGACGGACCAAAAATATACGAATACATTACAAGCGCGTATTTATATAAATAAAAATTTTAGTTACTATTAACTCCCATAACCTTATATATTCTGAAACTAAGTTATCCGGTGCATTTAAAGAAGCATGTTTCACTTTAATAAAAAAAGGGTTCATTCATGTATGTGCATGTGGTGTGAAGAGTCGAGCTTCAAAACGATTCTGATCTTGTGAAAATACGTCACCTCTGTCGAAAGTTTTAGACGGACATGCAAACATAGATACACACAATTATATATATTGATAGCTCCAATTTTTTACCCAAATCGATTAAAAAGCTTGCCTTATCTCTGAATACAGTTTATGTAAAATTTCAAATGTTTAGACCAGAAATTGTTTGAGTAATTTGGTAGACACCGCAGAGGTCATTTTTAAGCTATTATGACCCCTTAACATTTATTATTTGGGGCTCAAATCAAGTTATTAAGTTAGATCCATTCCAAGGATCTTATATCTAAAATTTATAGTGTTTAGAACCAAAATTGGCGGAGGAATTTGGTAGAGTTCTCAAAGGTTGAACTTTGACCCCTTAATCGCCAAATATCTGGACGAACCTGGATCCCAAACATTTTTCCAAATCTCAGTATCCTGTATATCAAATTTCGAGTCTGTAGACTGAAAATTGACAGAGTTATTGCGTAGGGAAATTTACATAGATAGACACACATACACACAAACAGACACTTTCACTTTTATAGATATATAGATTGTAAGGATCGTACACTTCGTAAAGGTTTTTTTCTAACAATAATGTTTTTGAAAAATGATGTTTACCAAGAGTGGTTCAATATTTTCCAAAGAAAATAGAATATAGCGTTACCGGGTTAGTGTAACATGATATAAAGTTCATACCTTAATATAGGGCAATGCTGGCCCTTCTTTCTGGTTACCATCAAACTAGTGCGTTAATAATAGCTGAAGTGAGTTTTGCTTAACAACATTTCTCAGCGGTATTCATCTATAGGTAGACGCCAATAAATAAGGATAAAATTTGGCCTTTCAATTCTACTGCGCGTGTAAGTATTCATTACATTACATATGTCACCAATTATTTAGTGCTAAATGTGAGGCGCATTGTTTATACAATGAGTCTATCTTTAAACATAGCATCGAGTTCACGTTGAACCTCGTATTTTCATCTTGATTAGCTTCGTCGGTAAAAGTCATGACGTTTGGATTCAATTACTCATGCAAGTAAATACGCCCAACTTAAGGTGCATTTATCCAGTGCGTCTCATGGTGCATATAATTCGCGGATATCCCCATGGGAAAATTGTAGGTCCTTGAAAGTATTATATGGGGTATATTAATATTTTCTTGTTTCTATAGACGTATTTATTGCATGGGGACTATATTTTTTTAATATAATAGTTTCTAGAAAGGTGTTTTGTGAGTGTACCAATCTAAAACATACATGAGGCCTAATGTGTATAAGAGTCAAATGACTGGGCAGAAAGAATAACTTAGCGAAGTAAATGCCACTGCTTTGCTCTAAGTCACTCTTGAGCAGGGTGTAGGCTCTGTTAGACTTTTTCATGATATTCCGAAGGCTTACTATATAGGAGATAGATGACGCTTAACCCGTGGTGAATGCAAGAAGGACACTGATGAAAAACAAAATAAAACTGATGGAAAGAGTCCGTTAACTCAGTAAGGCTATGTTCAAGTTATATTGTCCAAACAAACCACTCGTTTTCAATTTGTCATGAGCCAGCACGAACGTAGTAAGGCAAATAACAGCCTTTTCTTTCTCTATTCAAAATTCATATCTTTGTAAAATATTTCCACAAAATTGTCAATGATATCGTCCTCTTAAAATCCAAGGCCGATAAACATTTAACATAAAGTGTCCTAATTATACCATTAATCCTTATTCTCGATAAGTTTCTTAGTTTTAATTACAATCATTAAAATATAGTTAAATACATTGGAAAAATTATTGCAATTTATAGCTTTATACGTTTATGGAGTTTTTGACAAATGAAAATGTATGATTCGTGTAGTTCTGCTACAGTTAAAATCTATATAAATATAACAGTAGATGTATGTATATGTGTGTGTAGATAGATTCGATAGATTCGTTAACTCTTATCATATAACACTGGAAGAGGAAATAGTAATCATGAACTAATCATGGTTTATAACGAGTGAAGCATTAGAAGGATAAATAACGCATACAGAAATATATTCTGTAATAATAAATTCGAAATCTGCATAATATTTAAGCGTATTTTACGATCGAGCAATGACAATCACCCGTCCCCGTGAGTATACAATAAATTAAATATATCTTATCAAGACAGAAAGGTTGTATGAAGTTTCAATAATAAATACTAGTAGGATCGTGTAAATTCAACACAATGGTAAATATATTTTATCGACAAATCTGTTTTCATAAAACTAATATATTCTGGATTGAGCAAAAAATCATTTGGTAGACAGGAAACACCACTAAACGCAGAAAACATGAGTTTATTAACATTTATCTGAAAATCGTATTCATTAGATAGAACTGGCAAAAATAAAACAAATTAATATGTACTAATGAATATTCAGAAAATAACATTGTACTATATAGTTAAATACATAAGATAAAATCTTATTGTTAGAGGATATCTTTAATTTATTTCCTCAGCTCCGCTTGGCAGCTATTGGTATTTTCCTCTTTATTTCGTAATGCTTTGTTGACTTATTTCTTCGATGAAAAATTCCATGCACGTGGAACCTAGTACAAGTTCTTTTCTCACACCATTACATCAGGCCCTGTCGGTGGGGCATTAGAATACACCGACTGCCCCCCTACAGAGGGTAAAAGTCCCTCAATGGGGGTCCTGGATATGACCTTAAACTATATCCAGTGATGAGGCCCCACCTTGCGGGCTTTGGGGAGTGTGGAGCCACTCTTTAATTACCATTGCTCCCAGATCCACTCTGACCCGGAGTGGTAGAACCTGTTAGGGTTCCAACTATAGGTTAAATAGAAACCGACTTGAAAACAACAAATATATTCTATTTAAAAAAAAAAAATTCTTCAAAATCTTTGGATTCGGCATTAAATAACCCGAAAAGGGTTATTTAATGCCGTAAAACAAAAACAACCAACCAAACAACCAACCACACCATTACATCATGATTAGATAGTATTATAATTATGCGTAGAAACAAAGATATTATTATAATTATGTTTAGAAACAAAGATATTATTATAATTATGTTTAGAAACAAAGATATTATTATAATTATGTTTAGAAAGAAAGATATTATTATAATTATGTTTAGAAACAACCATTTGAAAAGGGAAAATTTTCCGAAATTAATAATGGAATACATCGCATACGCTTACAAGTAAGACATTTTAACATACAACTAAATAAATATATATATAAAATATATGTATATATATATATGTACTTATTGATTTGTAAATCGCCACTTGTTCTCGTCTCCTCTTACCAACAGCGACTATAATTCATTCCTCGCATTGTGACAGCCTTCTAAATCTCTTTTACACACCTATCCCACACAATGCTTCAAGCAAACTACATATCAATCCTATTATAATTATGTTTAGAAACAAAGATATTATTATAATTATGTTTAGAAACAAAGATTTTATTATAATTATGTTTTGAAACAAAGATATTATTATAATTATGTTTAGAAACAAAGATAAGTGAATTATCCAGTTGAATAGTAGTATGTTAGGGGCGGCCATAGTATCATTATATTCTGTTCTGTGAACTGTTTAATTGAAGGTGTAACACAGGCGACCGCACGAAAGACGAATAGAAGTATGTATTTTATGCATACAGTTAAGGGATAAGATTATACATGCATGGCAGAAACATGTATGGATGTCCGTATATGCACAAACAACAGACATTTTTAAAGACAGAAAAAGATATATCCATGGCGGAACGATAAAATTGTAACTCTAGAAAATACGATATTTTTCATTTCCGTTTGATGTAAACCGGTTTTCTTTTTTGTTGCAGACCATCTACTAGTTGGGCAGTTGTGTACACACCCCAAGAGCGACAGGAACCTTCTATCGTGTTTGAAAGTGACGCAATGTTGAACGAGCGAGATAGGAGATGCGCCGCTGTAGAACTCATGCTCTCACTCGATCCAAGTTATGACAATCATTGCCATCACCCTTGAAATGCATCGTTGGGTTGCCAGGAATATCGGGGATGTGCCCATGGTGATGAAAACAATTTTTCGATCACAGTTATCCCACTTTACATTTTCAAATTCGACTTGAAAGTTAATACCAAAGTGTACCTGGATGTGCTGAAGAGTGGTGCAGTCAAATGGCCGCTGGCAGACACTGGGTGATGCAGCAGGACTTACTGTCTGCCCACCAGTACAAAGAGACTCAGATGTGGCTTCAGAAGCAGTGGTACGGTTGTATATTATAGGAGATTATATTGACAGAGAGATACATTAAAACATGTGTCGTGTGTTATCTAGTGGATGTGAGATCTTGTTCTTTTAACGGACAGACAATAAACGTATAAATCGTATATATGTTCTTTAGCCAGGAGGATATGATATTGACGTGTAAACTGAGTCATGTTGTATCAGACTAATCGCACGGCAATATTTTACAGTTCATATATAAGAAGAATAATATATGCTTCATACCTCTTTTCTTGAAGAGTTCTTCTATCTTCCTGCTGCTCCGTGACGAACCATGAAACGATCAGCACCATCCAATTGAGACATCTGTTCTTACTTGTGAAACCACGAAACAACTCTTTATATTTTTATAATATAAATTTATTACAGTTGTCTCAAATGGTTTCACAGGATCTGCAGTTCGTCTACATTTTCTATTCTTACAGCTCACTCCTTAGCTGTCTGTCTACCCCTGTCAAGATTTTCTGTCCGCTTTGCTGGTTAAAACTCAACTCGCTGAATCTCTCCAAAACTAACTGCATCACGTGTTCTCTTACTTCACCTAATTACGTGTCTCAGACCGACCTAATGCCCCCATCTAGTTATTTGTTTATCCAAACCCCAAAATAATGTTTACATCTATTTTCTATTGTCGCATTCCTTTTGCGATTCCACGTCAATCATCTCTTTCCCAATTTAATTGTTTATTCTTCTAATCATAATAACTGATCCAGCGACCATTCGTCGCTCAAATCAATAATAATAATAATAATAATAATAATAATAATAATAATGACAATAACAATAATAATAATGTTTTGCCCCTTGGCTCTGCTTGCCTCAGTAAACACAAATACTACGCTATGATCACAGCCTAAAAGGGTCATAACATAACACTACGCCTGTACTTGTCTCTCACTAGCCACCCTCCATCCCCGAGCTGAACCGCATTTGGTCATATGTCGAAAACATCACCAACATGACCTCCCACAACACCAAAGTCATCCGTTGAGTATTTGCCGAGCTCCCGCCGACGCTTGTGGAAAAGGCATGCTTCCAGTTCCGGACCCGTATCGAGGCTGAGATTGAGGCTAAAGGCTGCTACATTAGGTAGATGTAAGCTCTACTACATAATTAAATTACCTAAATTGATTGTTTCAATACGAGTATTAAAATAAAGTTGCAGTGTTGTTTTTAGGGCAAGACTTTTATCGTTCCACTCTGTGTATCTTAGATACACGATATGTAGATATATAGACCGTTGTACAACATTCTAATAAAATGTAGAGGGAAATGTCATTTTCACTTTATAAATACGAAAGTAAGAATTAAACGTTGGAAATAAGATGGTTTGTTTGACAGGAATTTTATTTCTTCATTAATTAGATTAAGAGAGATCATTTTTGAATAGACTTATCACATGTAATGAATATTTGACTATATGTGACACGAATAAAAGATGCAGGCAAGTTGTCTAAACACGTTTTTAAATTCACTTTACAGTTTTAAAATAAATGTTATAGAGATTGCTTAATGCAACACGCTATTAATCACTCCTGCGGCAAAGTGAAAACTAATAATAATTAAATGCATATAATCTTTCGTGGTGCTAGAAAATGGTAGTTGGAGCTAGCAGAAACATTTTTCATTAATAAAATAATTCTAATTTTGCCTTTAAATGGCAATTTGTAATGGGTTTATTTTGTGAAGGGATAAACGGAATTAAAACAAAGTACTCGACTTTGACAGAAGTATGCTCCCTTACTCGGCGTAATTCTGTCTGTCTGAGTAGAATTGTGATAAGCCGTGGTTTCCGTACATATCAGGCCGTGTCACCAAAACTCACGTGACCAACCAACGTCACAGGTGACATCCAACAGTTAGAAACACACAGTAATGAATATTACGATTGATTGTTACTTTCTGTTTTAATTCTCCAAAAATAAAAATAAAAAATACTCAAGGTTTCGTAAAATTGGTCTAAAATTGAGTGTATTTTCTAGGAAAAATAAAACAAATATTTCACATGCGTACAGGTGCAAATAAACGGAGTATGTTTTTTCCGAGACAATACTGTTTCATTTTAGCTATCGGCTTCCTATAAAGGGCGTGTATACTATAGCAGAAGAATTAGACCTGATGGGAAAAGAGTTACAGCATTTCTGGAACCAGCGCCCTCAAATTAAATAAAAACAGTTGAAACATCTTAGGCACCATGAAAATTTTTTTGTTGGCCAGTGTAATTCTTAATTTAAGTATTTTGCAATATTTTTTCTGATAACACAGCAAACATAATGTTACATTTTTTTTTCCTTTAAGTGTTCATTTCAAATATTTAAACCTAAGGGTGAATTTCTGGTCAGAATGTTTAAGATTATTTCTTTTGTATAGGTTTTAAACCTGGTTAAAAATAAGACTTTCCCAACCTGTTCTCTTAATCATGAATAAATAATATTTTTGAGAGATGTTTAGTTTTCTATAGCTAGAGTAAACAAACGTAGCAAAAATGTTTTATTAATGCATCTATTTCTTTTAAATTTATTAAACTTTATTAAAACATTTTTGTATAAAAATTATAAAAGTTTAATATTTGTGTGAGGAGTTTTTTTTTATTTAGGATATTTTAAAAAGCCATCATTCAAAAGTCAGGAAACACACATATTTCCATACAAATACGTGAAAACGAAACCTTTATGTATTTATTCTCTAATTGTTTTGCATTTTTCCTTTTATCAACAAGTTTTATAACACTTACAAATTTATTAATTAATCAGTATTTGATATTTATTAAGAATATGGGATTAAGAAGATGGGAATATTGTTATTATTAGGAAACGTGTTTTAACTACATTATACAACAATTTCTTCTATCAGTCTCATTTATATATATATATATATATATATATATATATATATTTGTGTGTGTGTGTGTGTGTGTGTGTGTGTGTGTGTGTGTGTGGCTATGCATATATGCATATATATGCACCAGTAACTTTGTATTTAAATTATTTATCTGGATTTAAATCGTCTCATTAAAAAATATACTAATCATTCTTTTGATCAGAAATTACTTATCGTTTGCTTCAGTTTTTAATTTTTTTTTCATTATTTATCGTTCGATTTTAATGTTTGCTTCATCATTGTTTGTTAGTTCACTGAATTCATAATTCAGTTATTTCACTATTTGATTGCATTCTGCCACAAACATACATAATTTTACATACATCATTTTGGTTTTTAATGTATTTAATTTATAAAACTCATTATTTATGTATGTCTGTATATCTGTCTATCTGTCTTCATTTTTTTTCAAACTTTTTTCTCCTCCGAAACTTAAATAATTCTATTTTTGTGAACAGTTTTTATGAGTCTTTACACGGTTAAAATAGTTGCCAAGTAGTCAAAATTGAAAGACATTAGACGTTAGCAAGTGTAAGTTGACTTAAACCTATCTTCTACATATATTCTAATATATATACATTTGTACATTATTGTTAGTTTACTTACAGTTGTTCCTTATCCAACGGACGATGGTTTACGCGGTTACATCTCCGGCTGGAACGCTAATAATGTTGCTTTCAGTTTAAGTTTCGATTCTAGTCGATGGAACCCATAATATTTTTTTGTACATTTGAAATCATGACTATATATTGGGTACAATATCATATGAATATATCTATAAAGAATTGACTATAATAATGTATACGAAATTTGGATGAATTAAAATATTATCTTTAAGCGTATTTTACGACCGAAAAACGCCGGATGCTCCTCCCGCTAAAATTGAATAAGGTTCAGTTTTCGTATAAATTGAATCGTATTTTTTGATTTTCTTTTTTTAATCCGAATTAAAAATATATATAATACACAAATTTTAGTCTTTTAAATCCAGGAAATAACAAATTGTTTCCTTACGCAGAAACAACACACAACTTTTTCCTTTTGAATTAATTCTTATATTTCTCTCTTTTTTTCATCTCGAATGTGTTCAGTTTCAGTATAAATCGTGTTTTTTGTGTTTCTATTTTGCAATGCAAGTTCTTTACAAGTTTTCTAATGTTTTGCAAAACGTTTTCATCGATTATCGATAGTCTGACAATTCGATTGATCTTTTTTGCTTATACCTTAGGAGTGACGTCACTTTTCAGTAGCTAGACTTTCTATTTACGAAAGTTACGGTAATGTACATACATAGGTTGCTGTCTAAACTCTCAACTCAAAAATGTCACCTATTCTCTAAAAACAGGTTTCTTCTCCAAGCTGGCACGGTATTATTTGCATATGACTAGCAAGATTTCACGTTACTTTACGAGACCCGGCACCATATAATCAGGCGTGACTCTTTGTTTTTATTTTTTTATTTTTTTTGCTCGAATCTGGATCTTACACTCTACACAAAGTAATCCAAAATTTTGAGCAAGTTCCTTCAGCAATGTTATGACGTGATACGAGTGGTGACAAGGGATTTTCTCGCAGACTTCACTCCAGAGTAAATCCTCTACGTATAAAAAAGTCAGATGGTATAAAACTGGAAAATTACTCCGTAGTGCACTCTTTCTCGTTTGATAAAGTACGAAATCGACTTCGGAATCTATTTCTTCTCTGGTATCCAAGTCCTGTCTTTCTCTCACTATTCTATCATTATGTATATGAAAAATGCTCGACTGAGTTCCAATATTTTGCTCTTTTTATATAAGATATTTATTGCAATAACTATTCTTATTACAACGAGGAAAAAAGACGTTTCTTTATTACACCCTGTGCTTAGCATACGGCAAAACTTTCATTGAATATAGCATCTTAGCAAGAGATTCACAACTGCTACGTGACTGCTTATCTACTGACTACAATTAGTCGTCTCCAAATTTCCTCTCAACAAAGTCTTGCCATCGATCGCACCAAAATTAATCAAGCGCAGTTGATACTGTTAATCTATGGTTGTACTCCCATAGTGCTGTAACGTTGCAGAAAAAAAATAACAGGGAAAGAAACAAAAATCAACTATGCATTTGTTCGTGGTTCATCTAAAACAACGCAATTTCATTATTTGTCCATAGTCTTTTACACTTGTGTTTTTACAAGTCTCTCTCCTCGCTACCTCACGCTCGCAGTAGCCAGCACCTTCCCTCTCTCGTATTTACGTATTCATCTTACCCGGCACTGAACTTGCTTCTATCATCGACTACAAGGCGTATTTCCTCTCTTTTTCTAGTGAGGCAAGCTCGTGCACACTTGCTCATTTGCACACGTTCTTTAATGGCTGCTGCTGTTACTATTTCCGCTAGCCAGCTATCTTTCGGCTGTTGTTGCTAATTTTTTCACACGCGCCCAAACACGCTCAATTACAGTGTCTCACATTCTTCAGTGGGTATTCATTTATTTGTATACTCGAGTGGCGTTTTACCTTGATTAGCAGTTACAAAAAAAATAAAATAAAATAAATAGCTGTATGAAGTGATTATATAATACTTAACATTGGCTATTTTTAATCTACATAAGTAAAAACGAGAATCTGTTATTGGATTGAAAAAGTAATGTCGTGTCCCTCTCAGATTTCCTGTTTTTATTATGTTAGCATGCGTAAATTAGAAAACAACGCGGTTTTCCCCTAATGTCGACCGCGGCGTATGAGTTATGGTACACGTTCTAATATGATTTCTCTTCTTTTGCAAAAGATATCAGCAAACGAAGTTATACTATAGATATACGCCATCGCCATTACTAACCGGGTCTTTGCATTCACTTTAGCACACGAAGTTTGTCTCTTTTTCCCCGACGTGCCTAATTGATTTACCGGCTTTCACCGTTGATATATCTTTATCCTGTAAAAAGAAATTGACTTTTATATATATATATATATATATATATATATATATATATATATATATATATATATATATATATATATATATATATATATATATATAAAAGCTTGACAGCAAACTTCAAAATGTTTGGTAGCGATAAGAAGACACATAATTTGCTATCATGGGGATACATTTTTGTGAGTTTTATTTTTTAGCTATGGACCACACACATTTTAACGCTTCGAAAATGGTAGACGAGCTGAGTTTCAAATTTACGCTAACCAACAAATTTTACTATCAAATTTCATTATTTACATATTTCTTGCGCTCAAAATTGGTTTGGCGATTCAGGCTAGTCGGGAATACGTCATCTACACTCAGGCCAACGAGTTCGACCGCTGCGGCGCCGGCTGTTCTGCTCTTTCACTGAGATATAGTTCTGCGCAGCACAAGAAGGTACATTCTACCAGGCTTTGTCGTCTTTTTTATGAAAAGAGACGTGTTTATCGCTAATCGCCCGAGGCGCTCCTAATGGAAAATTCTAACGAGCTACTTAGGCATTTTAGTGAAATCGAAGTTTACTACATCTGGTGCGCTGATCTTTTATGCTCAACTTGTGCCAAAGTGCCCTCCGATGAGGGTGTGGTTAATAACTTCCACACACATTTAATATTAATACTTCTTTTCTTTTCTTTTATTTTAATCAATCTCTTTATAACCAGCTTCTGAGTTTTTTGTGTGCGTTTTTTCACCTCAAAAAGACACGTTGCCATTGAAGTAGACTGTGATAGGAGACAGATTTAAAGACAAAGCCTGGATGTGTAGTGAGGCAACATGTTGTTTACATTACATTTTATATTTATCCAAAACTCATTTTTTTCCAAATTATGTTGGGGTTTGATCGATATCAAAAATAATGATGCACTCGTCTACTGGCCGTATCTGCATTTATGGTGTTATAGTTTAAAGGAAATTCCACCAGATTGAAGTACTGAGTCCTTTTTCTGCACTACATTGCATTGCAGCTACCCCGACATTATACATCTGTTGATAGAGCAGCATTTTTAGTATTATTTAAGAAGCAGGATACCTGTACTATCCATCGGAAACAGCAAGAAAAGTGGCCAAGTCGTTTATCTTCCTCCCATGTTGGCAAGATTGGGGAAAAAGCCAGGAAAATAGGATTTTTAAAGCCAGAGTGATAGTGAAAGAGCATTCTGGCCCAATAAAAATTGCATGGGAAGACCCGGTATGAACGATAAACTAATCTCTTCTCAAAAGGCGAGAAAGTGAAGCCTGAGAGAATAAAGCTTCTACAACTGCAAAAGGGCATACCTCCGATCGACCGAGAACAAGGCTACGCCAGCAATAACATCTTGTATTTTCAAGTTGTTAAAACAGGAGTGATCCAAACCAGCTATACAAAACTGACCGCTAACCAAATTTCCTCATGTTTTTTTTCTTCGGATAAAAAAGAAGTTATATATGTTGGAGCAGCATTTATTGTCCTAGTCAGGAACCAAGGGCAATAATTTTAAGTCGGTGTTGCTTTTTCTGGCTAATAGACAAAGGAGTGCAAGCCAGGTAATCGGTAGAGCTTATCTCATTCTTGACATCGGTTATATTTTGAACACGTCTCATTGTCGTAAATACTGATCCTATTAAATAAAAATAGACTTTGTGTCATATCTTGCTTATACGTACTAATAATTAGGCGTTTTGAATCGGAACAAAATACATTTTTATCGTAATATCAATGTACTTATTTCTATATATGTACATCGTTCTCAGAATGTTGTATATTCAAAAATTGTTACATTCTTAGTTGCAGGCGGAAAAACAGCCGTGATATATTTGCATGATCTGATGCAATGCTGGGCTATTCAAACGTCGATGTTTATAAGAAGTAAAGCTCTATTAATTTTTTTATTTGAGACAACGTTCGAACCTTTTTGTCTGAGTAGTAAACGTTTGATTTTATGACTAATTATGATCAACAGATGTGGTGGGATGTCGGAAATTATAAAACTAATGACGCAAGCGAACGCGTTAATTTGCGATGTGAAATAGAAGAGAGAATACAAATGTGTATTCGTAGATCTGGCCATCTCTTGTGATGAAAGGAAAGATGAGACTATTCTTCCTCCCATTTTTATTTTCTATATAACTTTCTCTCTTTCTCGCGAGTGCGCTGTTTGTCTCTCTTTCTCTTTTCTCTTCTCTCTCCTTCTCACTCTTTCTTTCTATTTTCTCTCCTTTTCACTCTCCTTTTCTTTTCGTTCTCTTTCGCACCCTCTTTTTCTCTTCTTTCTCCTTCTCGCTCTTTTTTTTTAATGTGTGTTGTACATTACTCGCCCTAGGTAAGGAATTTTATTTCCACATACGTGCTGTAAATTTCCTAGGGAAGGTACAATCATTCCATATATATGTTGTGTAATACC
>NC_136482.1:105700569-105708069 GCF_053919585.1 Euprymna scolopes | reverse complement strand
TTAGTTAAATTCCGGAGCTCTGGGATGTAAAAAAATCAGCAATCCCTTTTAAAGTCAGTTCTTCACACAGATCCAATATAAAAACTCTGTCGTAATTACGTTTACAAGAAAGCTAACCATTTTAAACTAATCGCACCTCCCTCAAAAATCATTTTGAAATTGAACTTCACTTATGACGCCTTTGTATATATATATATATATATATATATATATATATATATATATATATATATATATACTTTTGTTGTTGTTTGTCATAGATAGGGAGATTCTAACGAAAATAATTAAGTCTGATATTTAGTAAAATGCTACATAATAGAAATCTAAATTCATTTATTTCTTCATAGCCAAAATAATAACCAACAAAACTAATATATATTTACTTTTATGCGATTAAATGTCACTAGATAACTTTCGTTACCTACCGATAAGGACAGAAGATTGCAGTAACTATTGCAGCGGTTCTGAATCTCGATGACTTCGCCCACGCTAATGAGTCATATTGAGGGTGCAACACTGCCTGTGCACACTTATACCTTATTCACTCATTGAAAGAACACCTTGTCAGAGAAAATGTCAAAAAAAGAGTGGAAATATATTACCGAGGAATAATATACATAAACAAGCGAAATGTGCACGTCAAAATAAATTCAGGAATACAACAATAAATACTTTTAAACAAAAGCACGTCCTTAATTTTCCTTCGTATATGAGGTGTCTTCAATAAGTTTCCAGATATTTTCCAGGCATTTAAAATTGTCGTAGAGCCTTGGAAATTAAGTATGTTATATTAATACACCTTATGATATGGCAGACTAATTTCTATGTTTTCTGGCTCAACTGAACAGCTACAGCCGTAATTGGAATACAATGTACTAAAGCTCAATTGTCCCTCACATCTGGAGAATTTTAAAAATGCAATCTGGGCGTGAGGACACTTTAGAAGAACGATGTGCAACAAAATTCTGTTTTAAACTTGAGAAAATACGAGAGATACTATAGAATGATTCAAACTGCTTTTGGACCATCTTTCATAATTAAGCTCCTAGTTTTTGAGTGGTACAATGGATTCACGGCTGTCAGAGAGTATGCGAAGCATTATGAGAGGTGTGGAAGGAGTAAGAAAGTAAGAACCCAATAGTTGATTTACCAAATAAAGTATTCTATTGATAAGGACTGTGGTGTGTCTACAGAGACAAAAAGTGCAGTTTAATGTTAAAGTGGGATCTGTATACACAATTATCAGCGATCTTTAAATGCGGACGATTTGTGCGAAATCTTTTCTAAGGGTGCTCAGAAAAGAAAGAAAGACATTGTCATGAGGGCAATGAGATCGTCAAGCTGATCAATTCAGATCGCGCAGTTTTTTGATGCTCTGGTGATCTGCAATAAAAATTAGATCTACTGCAGTGCATCAAAGACACTGGAAAAAGGGTTTACAAAGGTCTACGATGGCCGGACATCCACCCAGAAAGTTATGGTAATCCTGTTTTATACAGATTTATCTACGAGGAACTGAAGATGCAGAAGTTTGTCCCAAGGGTACTCAGAGAAGATCAGCAAAAACCGTTGTTATGAACATCAAGACAGTTCCAGTACCTTACCTCATTTATAGTCCAGAATTGCCCCCAGTGACTTTTGTGTTATTCCTTAATCACAATGAGAACTTAAGAGGCTGTCGTTATGAGACAATTAAGGACATTAACTGTGACGAGAGTCATTGATACGCTCAGACAAGTGGACTTCAATAAGGCCTTTCAGAGGTTGTTGGAACGGTATAAGTACATTGACGCAGGAGGAGATAACTTCGATTGGGACCACAGTTTCATGTATATACTATCAATAAAAGTACCATAAAAAAGTCTGGAAACTTATATAAGGCAACCTGTGTATCTCTCTATCTAGTTATTTATCTTTCTTTATATATATGTATATATATATACATATATACACACATATATATACATACATATATATGTACATATATATACATATATACATATATATACATATATCTACATATATATATATACTTATATATATACTTATATATATACTTATATACTTATATATATACTTATATATATACATATATATATACTTATATATATACATATATATACATATATATATACACATATATATACTTATATATACTTATATATACTTATATATATATATAAATAAATATATATATATAATATTAAGTAATGTGATTTATAATTTAAAATTTAAAAATTAAAAAAAAATTTTTTTTAATTTAAAAATCAAATTTTAATTAAATTAAAAATCAGTTTCATAAGAAGGAACAACAACAAAATCAATTATCTGTACGATCGTTTCGGAAATCCGTGCTTTTTATTGTGGTATACATGAATTATATATATAATTGTTCTACATAACTTCATGTATACCACAATAAAAAGCACGGATTTCCGAAACGATCGTACAGATAATTGATTTTGTTGTTGTTCCTTCTTATGAAACTGATTTTTAATTTAATTAAAATTTGATTTTTAAATTTAAAAAAAAATTTTAAATTTAAAATTTTTTTTTTAATTTTAAATTTTAAATTATAAATCACATTACTTAATATTTAATTAGCTCTAGGACATTTAACTATCGAGCTTATTATATATCTAAATTACAACGAGCACTTTCTATTTCCTGTATTTTAATTAAACTAGTAATTTCACTGTTACATTAAAATACACTCAGCTCTTTAGACTATTGTTCTAATCTCCTTTAAATTATATATATATATATATATATATATATATATATATATATATATATATATATATATATATATATATCTGTGTATCATTAGCGGGCCGGTGCCAATTTTATCCAAAAAAAGTTAGTATTCTCAAGATATAAATTGAAAGGTTGTATTTCCTGTTTACGGATGTCGAGTGCGAATGCAACCATCGCGAGTATCGCCCCAGATCCTCATTATCTTAAACTATATGGATTAAATAATATTACAGTTTGACATTTAATTTAGCACCTGGTCTGTGAAAATGGAGGCATACTACTACAGGAGCGACGAAAAGTAATAACATCGTCACACCCTTGTCTGAAAAAAAAAAAGAATTAGACCCTTATTGTTTGAGGTTGTATATGTTTCGTTTTCATATATGTTAAAAAAATAGATTTTCATAGGATAACTTGATGGTTTAATACACTTATTTCGTCATGGCTCAAACTATTATGTTGTTTAAATGGAAAAACGGAGATAACTTTATATTATTAAGGACACGTAGAAACGGGTCAAAAGAAAGTGAGAGGTAAACTTACAAAAATCCATCTCTATCTATCTATATCTATATCTGTATATATTTATTTACAATTATATAAATGCAACTTTGTCTGTGTGTGAGTTCGTTTCTTATAGACTCCAAAAAGGTCGAACAGAGTTTCTTTAAAATTTACAGAACTTTAGTGCTTAAGTCTGGGAGTGACCTTAGTTAAGTTTTGTCTCAGAATCCCTCCAGTAATCATCGATAATCGAAACCGTTACTTTAATTTATCTATCATCGGTAAAGCCATTTTTCCATGTCTTCGCTTAGCAACAATTATAGAACAACGGGCCGTGAAAATTCTACTGTGGGTAAGTGATATCGTATTTTATTGCATGACGTAGTATGTAGGTTCAATCACCACACGTAAATTTCTTAATTATTTTTCATTAATGTTAAAGACTTGTATAAGACTTCAAAATTTACATGTTTTTAGCATTGCAAATGTAAATTATGTTTCTTTTTTTGAACGTATATTGAACAAGCAACTGATCCTAAAGAAATTGCAAAACAGTCAACACAACATAAGATAAAGGAATTTTCCGACACATTTAACTAGTTTAGAACTATACAGCAACAACCAAATAATTTAACACAACGAATAGATAGTCGATGTTGATCCTGTGGTTTCTTTCGCATAGATGCAAGAAATCATGGCCCTCAAAACCTCGCCAAAGTAGTTGGTTTGGAGCTGGAGGTATAGCTGGTGGTGGGGAGCTACGTTGATCAGTAAGGTGTCAATATGATTTTAGGATTATAAAAAACAACCAAGAAAATATTGAAATTACTTAAGATATTGATCAAAATAATAATTTAAAAAAAACGGCATCAAAGCGACCCCCGAGAAAAGCCGGATACTACTGCTAATTTATAATTATAAAACTGTGGACTTTGCTAAATGTGTCTGCTTGGTTGGTTAAATCTTGACTTCCATGGTTGGGCAATTCCATCTTTTAAAAATGAATTAGAGGTGAATTTATATATATATATATATATATATATATGTGTGTGTGTTTCTGTGTCTGTGTTTGCATGCGCATATGTAAGCATGCGCGTATGTAAGCATGCGCGTATGTATGCATGCGCGTATGGCGCAGACTTTAAGTAATGAGGGTAGAGAGTTGTATGTTTTCGCTTTGATATTACCTGATGGCACCAAGCACTAATATATTAGTTTTGATCTCACTGCTATCTATTAGGTTTAATATAATAATCAGCAGAGAATTGTCCCAGTAATAATAGATCTGTAATCTGCATGAATTAAAATATCATAGTTAAGCGTATCTTCCGACCAGGCAACGCTGTGCTGCTTGCTTCTAGTTAATAAACGTATGTTAATCAACAATTTAGAAGAGTATGAAACGCATAATAAACGCCTTTTTAAAATGGTAAAGCCATAATTACAAGAAGCGTAAACAATTGTCTAATCCTGTTTTCTATAATGCCATATCGGTTTTAATTTTCTTAGCTTCCAGTTTTAATTCTAGTTTTTAGTTCTGAATTGAATGTGTTTACTCTTTTAGTTTTCATGTCTCTATTGAAAGAAACTGGATTCATCGTGTTTTGCAATCGAACGTTTCAATTAATACTTATATTTGTAATAACAATTGAACAACTTAGAAAATTTCAGCAGAAAACGAGCGCGTTTAATGCAAGATAGAACTCTCTATAATTAACTATAGTGGTTGCAAGTAGTAGACTAGTAGTATTTGGCGCAGTTGTCGAAACAGGATATAGTCATTGTGTAGAGTGAAGGAACAGTTTACTATAGAGTATGTGTTGGCCGTTTTGATAGATATATGGCTTCAATAAGAAAAGCGTCACCAAAGTTCGAGAGAAAACAGTTATCTACAATAATATAAAGATATGTTATATTTAACCAGAACAAAATACAGGATCGTAAGAGGAGTTTCTAGGTCGGCAGGTATCAAAGTAAAAATGTAAGGTAGTTCCAGTTGGTTTTAAGTATAAACTTGTATTTTGCCCGGTAGCGGGATATGAGATAGGAAACGCAGCGTTTTGTTAGATTGGCATCTGAACTCGATCTACTAAATTTTGCGCGCATCTAGCTTTGGGTGTAAATAAGCATTGTGCGTGTTTAGTAATATGCTTATCATCTACGTATAAATGAGCCAACTCAGACGTGCGTATTTTAGTCATGAAAATCGCAATCCGCTATTTTGCAAGGAATTACGTGCACATATATAAGAAATTAGACCTCTGAGATGCATTCAATTAAATGAACTTTGATTTAACCCCACGAAAAATGTAAATGCTTATGCAACAATCGAGGTAATATAACGAGTTCAAGAATGTACGTGCTTTTGTCATATAACGTGATCGTTTCGTCATTATATGCATGCTTTAAAATAAAAGTTAATAAAACAAAAATCAGGTGCGTTCTTAATGATAATTGCTGAAAAAAATATTGACTTCTTGTGTTCAATAATCGAACGTTATTTGGAAGTTCAGCTTCTGCAATGTACGAATGAAATGTTTTGTTTTTTATGTATTGAAATTTCTATTGAATGTCAGAGGAAAACTATTCAAGAAGTACAATGGCAGACGATGGTGTCGATTTGTCGACGGTACTCATTTGTTAAAACTGCAAACGTATTTAACTAAGCTAGCAGATACTCCCGACGTAGCCCGGTCGTAAAATACTTGTTATCCGTGTTAAATTATCATGCCATCTTACATAAGTAACTGTATATTAATCTCTATTTGATAAATCTGATGAAGTGTTTTTATCGGTTAATTGAAAGCCGAGTAAACATTCTGACAATTATTATACAATATCGTCGTAATTTAGACATTTGTTGAATATATTCTTGAAAGCATGCTAGTGAAATAAATAACTTGGCTTATTAATATTGAATTACTTTCATTTCGCATTTTTGGGGCCTTTGTTTTGGGTCACCCTGTATATTTATATATATATATATATATATATATATATATATATATATATATATATACAGAGATAGACAGAGAGAAAGAAAGAGAGAGAAAGAAAGAAAGACAGACAGAGAGAGAGTATAACGATAAAATTGTCGCCATAAAGAAAACAATTGTAGGGTTATTTTAAAAATTTATTGAATATATTAATTCATTATTTATATATTTATTGAATATATCATTCATCATTGATTATGTTGTAGAGCTATATCTATACAATGTAGTCGTCTTCGGCCTCAGTAACCGCCTTGGTGGAGGTCTGGAACCGGGAGCATGCTTTTTTCTTACGCGCCGACGGGGGCTCGGCGGATGGCGGCGATCATGGTGGCTTTGGTATTGTAGTAGCTCATGTTGGTGATGGTATGAGCAAACAAAATTATCCGGCAGATTCAGGTCGAGGGAGGAGAGGGCCACTGAGAAAAGTACTCTTTTGGAAGCCAAATCTGGATAGTTTTGAACTTGTGGGCTGCTGCCGAGTCGTGCTGTCATACCTAGGGTCTTTGTACCAGGGGATCACCACATTCTTTCACACCCAGATATATTTGGTGTTGACTTTCAATCCGACTTACTAGATGTGAGGTGACATGATGTGGCCCTCACTTGAAAGCATACACAAGGCCCTAAGCGTGAGCAAATCGCTGCGTTGAGCTGTGCCCTAAGGCGTTGATTCGTCTGGATTTACACTTTGGGGGAAAGGGTGATGGTCGTGTACCATGAATTAGATCGGTAGAGAGCATGAGTTGTACAGCAGTGCATCGCTGATCGCGTTCTCTGCACATTATGGCACTTTTAGACATGAGAGAAGGATCCTATCGCTCTTGGGATTTGTACACATCTGGCCAACTAGTAGATGGTTTGCAACAAAACAAAATCAGTTTAATCAAACGGAAATGGAATTATGTTGTCTTTTCTATGGCGACAATTTATAGTTTCACCGTGTATATGCAAATATAATCAATCAACATCGTTGGATGTAAATATGTCGGTTGGTTTCTGCTTAGAGTGGTTAGCTGCTAGACAAATTGATTTTACAATTAATGCTCACACATAATCCAGTGTTGATGTTCGCAATTGATATGAATTCATATATATATATATATATATATAATATATATATATATATATAATGTATATATATATACATATATATATATATATATAATGTGTGTGTGCGCGCGCGCATGCCCGCATATACATGTTTCAAATGGAGGTTGTTATTAGTTGGAAACAAAAATTAATC
>NC_136482.1:105653069-105698069 GCF_053919585.1 Euprymna scolopes | reverse complement strand
ATAATTTCTCAAACGTAAAAACACACGTGTGGCAGTTGATCAATATATTGTAGTATTACTGGTAGTGTAAAATACATTAATTATCCATTTTTTTTATTATTACTACCAGCAGTGAAAGATTTTGTTTTAAATAAAATCAAATAAAAAAGATAAATAAAAAGAATCGTTTTTTTCATCGAAAAATAAGCACAAATCTTTCCGATTCCGATACCTTAAATTTGCAATGTTTCCGATTCGCGATTTTGATTAATCGTCCAAACACACACACACACACACACACACACACACACACACACACACACATATACATATATATATATATATATATATATATATATATATATATATATTAGACTATCCATGGCCCGTTGGGTCAGTATGTTATATTAGCTCTGAAATTCATGTATGAGCGTGACACTTGTGACGTAAAAAAATAGTTGTTTTTTTTTTTTGACATAACAGAAACATTTCTATGAAAGTATATTAAAGTGAAAAAAGAATATAGATAGATTTCTATGCGTCGTTCTATTTATTATAATTGATTATTTTTTTAAATGTTACAGTTACTGAATTGGTTGGCTATCTCATAGGTAAATGTGTACTGAACAGATACCATAATACTTATTATAGTTGAATGCAAATTTTGATATATCTCCTTTTTGTTTGACATCGTTCATTTCTGTATTAGGTTTAAGTTATTTTAAACCCCACTTTTCCCATGTTAAATAATAATTTCGAAATAATAACGTTAATATTTCAGCGTCCCAATTGTTCTTTTGTTTCCTTTTTTTTTCGCGTTTAAATTATCCAAATAAACAATCGTTAATACTGCCCGCTTTTTTTTTACATTGTTCATTTCTGTATTACGTTTAACTTATATTAAATCCCACTCTTCCCATGTTAAATAATAATTTCGAAATAATAATATTAATATTTCAGTGCGCAGGTCATGCGCGCATACACAACCGGATGTCATAAATCGGAAATGGGTTACATACATCGTTACAGGATTATTTGAGTTTTATAATTATACTAGCAATCGGTGCCCGGCGTTGCCCAGGTGTTTTGAGGTTAATGCTGAGAAAAAAAAACGGTCAATTTTTTTAAACTTTAAGTTAGATCCATGTCCAAGGAATCTATATCTATAATATCACGTGTTTAGACCCAAAATTGTAGGAGGAGTTTGGTAGAGTTCTCAAAGGTCAAATCGTTTGATAGCGAGGCCAAATTTCGCGATTTTGGCCTTTTTTAAAGCAGTTTGGCCTTCAAAATTTTTGTTTGGCCTTTTTCTTCACCGATGAAATCTGGAGACGCGACGGGAATTTTCGGTTAAAAAATGTTGTTACTATGCACATCTATGCATTGAAATACAATTTGTGGCAAAATTTCAGGAAAAACTAATGGATGGTTCTCTCGCAATAGTCCGGACAATTCGCTAAATTATCTCGTCAAAACCTTAAATCTCGAATTTTTGTGCTTTTTTTTTGGGGGGGGGGCTAATTTGGCATAATAGTGTCCATTTAATAGTATTATCTTGAAAAAATAAAAAAATAAGGAAAATTACCAAAAAAAAACAAACAAGAACAACAAAAGTGTGCCGTATTTTTAAAAGTTTTATTGCGTTGTTTTTATTTGCTTTTTTTATTTCATCGGTGAAGAAAAAGGCCAAACAGAAAAATGAAGGCCAAACTGCTTTAAAAAGAAGGCCAAATTCGCGAAATTTGGCCTCGCTATAAAAAAAAAAAAGGGGGGAATCCCCCTACTTGAACTTTCTGTTTAATTAATAATGACTCGCTTGTAGCGTTGATTTTTTTTCTTGTTTCGCTATAAAAAAATAACTACTTGATGAAATTACGTGATTTTTTTCTGTAGGAAAACTTTATCCCATGACGAGTACGTACAATATATTTTTTTTTTAAATATTTCCATTTTTTAATGTCAATGGAAAACTGCACAAGTACCCAAACCCGAAATGTAAAGACCACGAGTGAAGGCGCTTTTTTTTTTTTTTTTGGTTTAGTTTCATAATGGCAGCCGTGATGTCGGAGGTTCGATTGTTAGATTGTAAGTTAGTTTCGTATCTTTGTAATTTGTAAATCGCAAGTTAGGAAAAAATTAAACCCTTCCAAGATGGACAATAAATAAAGCCATAATAGTTTATGGTATCGTTAAAAGCCTACGAACCATAGTTTTTTAGGAGATGTGATTATTGGATTAACCAATCAGAAATCGTCTGTGGCACACACATCTCTGTTTTTATAGATATATAGATATATATATATATATATATATATAATTATTCCATGCTAATATTTTCCAGAAGTGAAACAATTTTTTGAGGTCCATAAAAGCATGCTCAATACCGAGATAAAGCAAGATATACTATTTATTTGGTATATATATATTTATATGTGTGTGTGTGTCTTTGCGTGTGTATAATTTGCTCATATATAAAAGGCACTCCGTGTGTGTTCGTTGCTTCTGGACTCCGAAACTTTGTATGTTTGGGAATTTGTTATTTTTTTTAGATAGGTTTTGTCTCGGAATGCCTCCGATAAGTATCGATAATCAAAAACATCTGACTTTTGACCAAAATTAACAACCTTATAAAACCTAACATCACACGTTCATTTGAGTAGTAGTGTTATTATCGCACACGCTAAAAGGGTCAGGCGTATAAAGTTCTTTTATGAGACAGAAGTGCGTTGAAAATAAATATTTCTGTTTAAAGTACAATGGAATTATAATTTACATTTTAAACCTTAATCACACCATTGTTTACATTTTAAACTTAACCACACGATTATTGAAAATAATTTTGTAAAATCAATAATCGGCTCTCTATAGTGAAGTGCAGACTAGAATGTATTGTTGGATAAGTTACTGAGGAGAGACATGTGAAACTTCATCCCGGTACACCACGGTAAATCCTCCCTGCAACCACTTTCCCACAGAAGATACGTTGCGAGTCTGTCTCTGCTCTATCGTTATTTTCATGGCAACTGCTCAGTTAAGCTCCAATCTATGGTCCCCCCTTGCCAAACTTTTACGAAAAACACTCGTCTAGCCAAAACCACCATCAATAATTTCCCACACTCTTTATCTGTGCCTAAACCTAAATGCAGATTCCATGAACAAAGCTTCTTTCTTAGAACTATACGCCTATGGATCTCTCTTCCGATTGCCTGCTTTTCAGCTGACTACAATCTGATTGTGTTCAAGTCCAATGTAAACAAGTTCTTGATGAACTGTCCCTCTAAATAATCCAATTCACAAAATTCCCACTACTTATGTTTACTACGCTATAATCACATTGAATAATGTCTACTCATTAACCCTTATCCTCGAGTGGCTTCCGGGCCTTCATAAGTGACGATTCCTGTGTAAAAAAAAAATCGCTGACCAAATGAGCGATCACACGAAGATATATTCACCATATTTCTCTCACTTTATGTCTTTGTCCGTCCGTTAAACTTTTTGTTGGAATCTATCGGGCCGCTCTGGCTGAAAATGTGTATAGTTTTTTTTTGTAGGATAAGATGCAGCGAACTAAATATTATATTATCCGTTCGATGCAGGGTTAGAAATTAACAGTGTAAAAATCAATATTTAATGCAAAAATGACCATAAATTTAACCATATTCAACTATATTTAACAATGTTCAACTATATTTAACCATATTCAACTATATTTAACCATATTCAACTATATTTAACCATATTCAACTATATTTAAACATATTCAACTATATTTTACCATATTCAACCATATTATACCATATATTCAACTGTATTTAACCATATTCAACTATATTTAACCATATATTCAACTATATTTAACCATATTCAACTATCAACTTTTCATAAAGCACCCATTCTAATTCAAAGAGAAATGACTTTTGCTTGTCTTTAAAAGACTAAAATGTCTAGTATATAGCTGACCATTTTAATGTGTGTAGATAATTTCGCTAGTTTCTTTTGTGACAAAAGATCAGCAAAGAAAGTGCATATAAATTTGACAGAGATATCAACGCCGTTTAGAACCTACGCGTTTGTGAATGTAATTGTGTGTTAATAGTAACTTAATACGCTATATTTCCGCAATTTGAAATCGACGGATATCCTTGTCTGAGCATGCGCGATAGACCGCACGCCCACATGAATCCAATTTTTCACATGTGTACCTCCTGACTGCCGGCAGAACATGATATCTTTACGTAAACATTTCAACATATCCGGTACATTATGCTCATTAAATATGAGCGACGGTTACATTTCACACTACAACGCGTTTTATTATGTCTAAATACCGTGATAAATCTGTCACTCATTTATGTGTCGTTATTACGAGTTCACAAACTAGTTGTTCGACGATCTTTATTCAAATTATAGCTTGTTTGCTAGAGCGTTGTATGTTAGCATCATTTTAGCTATTTTATGCTCGATGATAATGTTCCTGATATTAGGACATTGTTTTGCTTTTTCGTATGTATTACTAGTTTCGAACACTTAAATTGTAGCTTTTTAACGAATTGTTGCACATGACTCTGGAGCCTTTATATAAGGACCTTAATTTGTACTCGGAACTTGAATATATTCAATATCTCAATGGATTTTTATAATATTCATGAAACCTGCGTACTACTAAAGCTCTAATAAGTGTGTTTGCTTGCATATAGTTTTTTAGATTGCTGAAGTAGCCTATGAGAACAATAGTAGGTGGTGACGTAAAAAACATGAATAAAAAATATGAAAACCTGAAAAAAATACTACATGAAAAGAATGTTGTGTGCAGATATTCTTAATTGTGACCATTAATAAACATTGCCCAAATTTAAATTTTATTTTTAATCATTTAAAACGGGTTGGGGGGGCACAATATACGCACGATTTCCCGTTTGAAAATAAAATCTATGACGTTTGCATTGATTTTTATCAATAGTTGTTAGTCACCAATAAACCTATATTTTCTGTTTTCCAATTTCATATTAAACCTAAGACTTACATTTTAGACATTTTCTATAAACAAAATCAGATAATTGATTTGAATTAAATTTGGAATAAGTTTTCTAGGAATAAGGTTTGTTACCCCTATATCTTTCATTTAAGTTTCGCATGGGATCATAAAATTGATGCAAACCTGTTATATCCGGCGAATCATCTTTACGCTTCCTGGAACGGATATTCTTTTGTAGATTCTATCATTATATGTATTTCCAGTCCTTGGTTTCATATTTCAAACGACTCACCAGTATGACTTCATGCAACTGCGCTCGAGACTCGATCCAGAGTGTTCACGACTACCTACTAACAGTGAAACATTTGATTAGTCATAGATATTGACTATTTTTAAAAGTGTATGCAATCTGGCCTGTTGTGCTAAAATTACATAACAGTTTCTAAACCAGTCAGCAAACTGATGGTAAATTATATGAAGTATATAAATCTTTATAAAGATGAAGTTAGCAATGGGAATGTCGATATAACTATGAGGGAAAGCATGGGATATATGTAGGTAAAAACAGTTTTGTATCATAGACTATATTTTGTAAGTTTATAATTATTTTATGGAAATCGATCCAGATGTGTGACGTCTGTTAACGTAAAAATCTAACAAGAACTAAAGTGGATTATCGCAAAGACAGGAGATGCATACAGAGCTTAGTTTTGAAAAACTAAAGCCATAGGTAGAAGGAAATAAATAGGCAGGATTAGAGTTTCACAGGTTTGCAGTTATTGGAAAGAAGCTATTTGAATAGAGGGCTGTATTACTATGAGGTATTAAAATAGCGTATTGATAGAGACCACTAGACCAGCAGGTCAAATGAACTGGAACAAAGGAAGCAGGAAATAGATCAGAAAATTCTGAAAAATGTATAACAATAGTATTTGTAGAAGACGCTGAAATTAGTAAGACCACAAATGTGAGAGGGATAGATTTCAGGGAAGAAAAGATTAAAGGAATACAATTAGAGTAAGGTTATGCACTTTATAAAACCACTTAAATAGGGCAGAGATTAGCAAACATAAATATGATAACAATATTCCATAAATGATATGATACGTATTTACAGATAAAGAATAGCCTCAGATGTGAGAACGTGTTCATGACGATAGAGTTAACCGACTTTCATAAAAGCAAAAAACGGTAATAGTTTAAAATTAAATTAAAAATTTAGATAAAATTATAAGAATATTCAACATAGAAACCAGTTAAGCATAAAATATAAGTTAAATATTTGATAAGGCAATAATCTAAAAGGGTTGATTAGTGTAATCGTCTGAGTGGCAGATTCTCGGCAAAGAGTTTGGGCAGAGAGCTATAGGTCAAAAGTTCAAAACGTCGGGAGGAGTGGGGGGTAAAAAAGCACAAGTTTTTAAAGAGATGGCTGTGCGAGAAGATTACATCATAAATTCCACCAAAATTGACTACTCGAGTAAAATAACTAATTGCATTTATCATGGAATCGTTCCCTCGAAAAATGTTTATTTCATTTTGTTACAGGCTTTTGTTATAAATACTATAAAGTGACACGTTGTTTTTGCTAGTTAAGGTTGCTCGGCGCGAACGCAAACCCCACGATATATTTTTGTTGTTGTTGTTGTTTTTACTACCCAACAAGAAACTAACACCATCACTGGATTTCTCATAAAGTGTTTTTTTCCTGGATAATTTGTTTGATCTTGCGATAGAGTCTTTTTTTATAATTGATTCTCCGGCAGCAGAGAGAAACAAAATATAATATGTATAAAACACATTAAATGGCAGCAATGATATACTGGATATGCAATCCTTCAGCTTTTTCCATCACTGTATCTGCTTTCAAGTTTCACAACTCCAAAATGTTTATGTGGCGTTATAAATAGTAAAAATACGCTTTTACAGATAAACTTTTCTCCAGACGTGAATTTCGAATATTTATTCATTTTCTAATCGAATCTAACCCGTTATTCTTTATTTGTGATTTCTTAGATGATGATTTGTTATCTAGAAATTAATACGATAGCATGTGTGTTATTGTCTGCGTCACGCTTATACTTACATCCTAGCCGTTGAATAGTTATGTACTTCCATGTTCGTCATAGATAATTTTACCAATAATTCTTCATAAATTTTGGTTTCGGTTTCGATTATAACTGATGGCACTCTAGTAATCTATTTTTTTATAAATACTTTTATTAAGAATTCTTTATAAGTTCTGGTTTCGAGTTCGATTATCGCTCAAGGATCACATGTTGTATTATTTTCATAAGTTTTTATTTCGGTTTCGATTCAAGCTAATGCACGCAAGTCATATGGATATATTTATTTTATTTTTGAAATCGCAACTTTATAATATATAAAACTCGATAGAACATTAACTCTATAATAATATGAATCTGCAAGAATTAAAATATTATATTTAAGCGTAAATTACGACCTGGCTTAGCCGGGCGTTCGTGTTAGCTAAGATAAATACTTTTGCAGTTTAACAAAAAAATTACAATAAAATCAGAGCATCTCCGAACATCATTTTTTTTTATTTAATCCATGGGGATAGAATAATCTTGTTTCGTCAGCCATGATTAAGTAGAAGTAATTTGCAATGGAGTTTTGTGTGGCGCTTACACTTAGGATTGAACCTTCAACCTCTAGAAAAGTGTAATTTATCCGAGTTCGACAAGATACATCCGAATAAGGTTGGAAGTTACATCGACCAAAAGCTGTGAAAATAACACTCACAGTGAGTCGAGTAGTCAGAATAACACGTGATTCTTTCCTGACAAATTATTTGGTAGCCATAATGACCAGAACTAGTGCACAAAAATGTGTTTCTTAAAGAGTTGAAATTCTAGAAAAAGGATGAATATTCAGCTGCGATAATAACATGCACAATTTGTGTATAATCAATATTCTGTCATGAAAACATTGTAAAACTTGGCTGGCAATTTTTAATTCAAATTACTAGGAAGGAAAACCTAAAGTAAACAAGACGTTTACTAAATTAATTGATGATGATGCAGACTGTTTATAATTTCGTATTTTCATTCGATTTGGTATAATATTTTTGAAGTTGTGAGATGGGGATTGCTATATTTTAATTTGGAGTGTCGTCCCGTATCAAGGCCCGGAGACAACTCAAGGATAAAGGTTAAGGGTTGGGTAGATGGTTAAAAAATAAATCAAAGGGGAACTAGTGTAGGGCGATATTATTTAAATTAAAGACTTAATAGAAATTTATTCACATTAGACTTGAAGGTGACTACGTTATAGTCAGCAGAAAAGCAGACAAAAGGTATTGCATTCCACAGGCGGACGGTTCGAGGAAAGAAACTTTGCTCATGAAAGTTTCATTTGATTTTGGGGCACAAATAGAGAATCAGGGAAATTGTTGGCGGTTCTTTCTTCTAAGCGAATGTTTGTTGTGAACGTTTTACGGGAGGGGACATTGATTGGAGCTCAGTTCTGAAAGTATCGACTCGGAGCGTTTCTTCTGTGAAAAAGAGGAAGTAAGCAGGTGAAAAGTTCATAGCTCATCAAATTTCGAAGACAATTTTGTGTCTTGTCAAGGCAGAAAAAGGATTCTTTTTAGGCATTACCCCAGATGTGGCAAGAGTCCTCCGTCTTAGCCCATATTTAACTCTTGCACACTTAGAGGATTGCGTTGCAGATGAGATATTTTCTGGAGCGATAGAACGATTCCACTATCTTTCCTGTGATTGTGGCAACGGATGTGTTGTAGGTAATCCATTTCAGGACAAGGGTAAATGCTAGTCTCAGAATTTTTTGGAAGTCGAGTGCTTCATCGAGGCGAACGCCATTTATTTAAACTTTTGTTACTGTTAGTTATTATCTTAATTGAGACACTGAATGATCGCAAGATCGTAGCACATCTTCTACAGGCGTAAGAGAAGATGAACACAATTCAGAGCATGAGGTCAGGAAAATATCGAGGAGGCTGGAACATTGTCCATTAGCATCGGAAACGCGGGTGGGTTCGTCAACATTTGTTAGATCATAGGCAAGAGAGAAATGATGACAGAAATCCTTTCATATTCTTATTAGTAGTTTTATTATAGTCATGTAAGAGTAAGCAAGCCATTCAACATTGTTGATTTTGAAGTCCGCACAGACGTGGTAACTTCAAAACCAACAATGTTGATTGCAACATAAGAACGAAAAGACTCTTCTTACTATTCACCAATAAGAGCAATTGGCAAATACACCTAAAGAATATCGGGAGTTGCATCGGCTGAAACCTTATGAGATTAACACTCAAAATAAGGACATAAGCCCGAACAAGTAAAATAATACCAGTTATCAACACTCATTTCAAAATGTTAAGAAATATTGATAAAAATATTTAATAAATAATAGTTTATACTCGTTCCTTTAAAGATGTTGATACAGTACTTGGATATGTCGATTTATTTTGGGTTTTTTTTCTATTGTTTTATAAGTGATTCTAAGAAAAATATGAGACATTTCGTTAAAAGCCATTTAAATGTTCAAAAAAAAAATGTAGCGCCTACAACTTCATTTGGAACATTTAAATGGCTCAGAGTAGTAGGCTTCTTTTAGCTAAAATATTTGAAAATATATTATAAAATAAATGATGACATTAAAATATTAATAGAAATCTTGACTATAATTATGGCTTATCATTTCATCCGCATGCTTAATAAATTCATATCAATTTAATTTGGACATTGCTTATTCGACTGATGGCATTTTAAGGAAAATAACCACTATATATGATTTTCTCACTCTCTCTATGTAACTAAATGTAAACACAGATTTCACGAACAAATCTTCTTTCCAAGAACTGACCAGCTTTAGATCACTGTTCCGCTGGCATGATTCCAGGTTAAATATTACATGGTAGCCTTCAAATCTAATGTAAACAAGTTCCTGTTAAGCGGCCCTGATAAATAATCAGGCCTTGATAGGTTGTGAATCCCAATTAAAATAAAAACATCTGCTAAGGTAAGCATTTGCTTACATACATCTACTTCTATAGCAAATTGTAATTTGATCAAAACGGATATGAATATTTGATACATATTAACCTTTCAGATATTTTCGATCTTTTTTTTCACCTTAATCCAACCCTAGCTTGAGCAAAAGAAAGAGAGAGTAAAAAAAAATCAAATTAAACATTTGATCACAGTTGATTGATTTTAAAAAGGTGATCCATTTCATCTATTCAATCGCTTACAGAAAGTTATATACATTTTGGTGAAAAAAATGGTGCGTTCTAAATGGTGTACACATGCGTAAACTGACGCAGCGAAAGCGCTCGGAGCATGCGCAGTGACGCGTGGATGACGACACGAGGACATTTGACCTTTCATATTGAAAATGGCCGTAATATATGTGACGCCTTTGAAGACTTTTTTGTGAAAAGAAGAAATGTTGTCTATACATGTTCAAAATAAAAACTAAATCTAAAAAAAAACGTGTTTCTTTTCGAAATTGTGGATTCGAAAAGAAAAATGATGTCAGTTTTATCTCGAAAAAAGTTTATATATATATATATATATATATATATATATATATATATATATATATATATATATATGAATGAGAGAGAGACACAGAGAGAGAGAGAGAGAGAGAGAGAGAGAGAGAGAGAAAACATTTAGATGCTTCGAGCTATCCGTAGCTACATGTTTCTGTCTGTCATGGACAAATGTAGACTGTAAACATTGGCGACGTCTAATGATAAAAACATGCAAAAATTACACACGCAGGGACACACACAGGGCCCGTGGAAATTCCAGAGTCAGAAATAAATTTAAGCAACAAATATGTATTTATAAAGTTGAGATATTTTTTGGATAGCTCAAAAACTTAGTTTTTTCCAAAGACGAAAGAGAATAAGATGCCTCAAACATGAGTTTAACATTTCTCTGAAAATAGTGCCTATCGTATTTTAAACATAGAACTGACCCAAATGAGATAATTAAATAAGTACTGATAAATACTCAGAAAGTAATATTTTGCTACATAGTTGAAGACAAATACTAAAATCACATTGTTATAAATAATTTGTATAACCTTTTGGCAGACAATACTATTGCTCTGTTTCTGTCGAATGTTCCATTTTACGTAATCTGTAGTGATGTCTTTCTTCGCTGAAGAAAGGCTCACGTCTAAATTATTACGAGTTCATTTCTCACGCCATTACAATAATAATCATATTTTATTATTATAAAGATATCCGAACACGATGGTACATCAAAGAGAGGTAACCCTCATAATTTTGTCCAAGGTTACTAGATAAACAATTTTAATTCAGGTTCCGCGAATTTTACATATTTTGAAACATTTTGGCCTTTACAATTGTATTTGTCTTGCTAAAGCGTACAGTATGGGTGAACTACGTAATGTGTAAGCAGAATATAACACAAGTAGATGTTTTTTAATGTATTATTAATTTGCTTTTATGCGTTTTTGTTTTATTCATTCATTTTTTATTTATTTATGTACTAAAACGTCAGTTTCCCTAAAGCTTTTCCGGATATATATATATATATATATATATATATATATATATATATATATATATATATATATATATATATATATATATATATGTGGAGGTCGAGAGAGATTCTTCTTCTCTGTTACTGAGCGAAATCCGACAGGCAAAAAAATGAGCTTTCATTGAAAACAATTATAACTAAAATAGAACTCCGGGGTATGCTGGCCCTGGGATACAGTTATTTTTGGTTACAATGTAGAATACGATGTTTTTTTCCGACATCTGATTACAGTATTTGCCCTTCGTTACTGTGTTATTCATAATGTTATTTGATTATATACATATGTATTATGCACTGTACTGCATTTTGTTACTCATTTTTTTCACGCCGTATCCCCGGGTTCTACTTACTTAATGCATTATATCAATTTCAACTAGATGCAATGTTATCTACGACATTTCCAGGTTACAATTCCTTAAATATTACTGTATTATTACATACACCATGTATTTTGTGCAAAGAAAGTGACTTGATGCTAATATATACAGACTTGAATTTTTTTTTCAACAATTTTCATTAATAATTAATTTTCTATATTAGCGTTTTTCGTAAATTTTGGATATTTTAATAACTGCGACATGATAATTTGGTAGCTACTCTTGGTTTCTCTTGAACTTTAATATTTCATTTTCCAAATCTCGCTACAATAACGAATATTATATGCAATATATGAAAACAATTGCAAACTACATTAAAAAAGATTAGTAATTTTGAAGTTGAATTCTCTTTGAAAACAAAACTTTTATTTTAATTGTTCTAATTAGCCGTAATTTTGAATTAAATACCCAAGCAAACTATCTCTTATGAAGCCTCTTTACTCTTATCTTGTTACATAATGTGTTTATATGTTACGTGATTTTGTGATGTATGTGTAACGTGTAAATCGATACATGTTACATAGTCATGTGTACATGTAACGAGTCTGTTGTGTAAGCATGTATATATGACGTGTATATATATATATATATATGAATATATATATATATATATATATGAATATATATATATGAATATATATATATATGACAGCCCCTTTAAGAAATCCATTTCTTATCGTTGAGCACTTTAAGTTGAATTAAAGTCGGTCAATTTAACTCTTATGCATAGATCATCGTATACCGATTAGATTACTGTCTGACTGACACAAAGAACATTTAAAATTAAAATGTTTAAATTCAACGTTATTTCACGCGGTTAATGGTAGCCGAATGGGCACGGTCTTTGCTGATCGAGCCAGATATATCTCATGTCGCCGAGTTCGAATCGTTCGACTGGTGCTAATCGTGACAGCCTGCAATGAAGATTCTCGAAAGGATGAAACACTAGTGTATGTAGGTATTTAATTATTATAGTAAAAAAATAATTATATATATATATATATATATATATAACACATAGATATCTGAAACAGTGTATATATATGCATATGTATATTTATGTATGTATATATATATATATATATATATATATATATATATATATATATATATTTAAATAAGGGAGTAGTCACCAACAATGTGTATTTTTTAACATCATTTTTATTATTCCGTGTCTTGGTTTTTCATTGAGAATTATGTTTGGATCATTGTAATAATGTTTTTAAGTCATTGAAATCGTTTACGTACGTTTCAGACGGTCTGATGCGTCCTCGTCAGAAATTATTTTCAAATGTGTAAAAATGGCGATTTTCGTAGTTAGTTTGAAGTTTTTCCAAGGGGTGGAGGCTTGTAAGTGTTTATTATACATTGGTATGCTGAATTTTTCTTGCTTTTTTTCTTGCTTTTTTATTTGGTTTGTCCAGGGAGATTTTGACCTCGCTGTAGTCAGTCGCTATCTCTTTCTGCTAATGTGTTTTTCTTTTCCTTTAGGGTGGGGTAGGGTGTGTGTATGTGTGTGTGTATGTGTGTGTGTGTTGTGTGTGTGTGCGTGTGTGTTTATGTGTGTGTGTGCGTGTGTGTGTTTGCTTTTATTGGTTTGGGAATGTGTATATTGTTTTATAGTATTTGGGGGTTATTTGCTTTCTTAGGAAGGCGGCTGTGGTCCGAGGTCGTTACTAATGTGTATGTGTGGGGAGGGGGGACTGGCTCTTCTGAAGTAAGGGTAGGGGTGCTTTAATTCTATTTTGATATTTATTTTTTGGATTCTTGGATTTTAGTATTGTGATTTTTCGTTTTAGTCTTATATTATGTTTGTTTAGAAAGAGGGGTGTATTAACCCATTATATATATATATATATATAGAGAGAGAGAGGGAGAGAGAGAGGGAGAGAGAGAGCAATATTTCATGGGAAACAACTGATGATCCCTTTAAGAACATTGGTACTAATTTTTGTTCATGTAAGTAAATCTGTTCAGCGATACATGAGATTGTCTTACTGTCAAAATAAACTTCCAAGAATATATATATATATATATATATATATATATATATATATATATATATATATATATATATATATATATAGCTATCTTTGGGTGTATATATTTGCCCGTGTTGTTTGAATGTGTCTCTCAATATATATGCGTATGTGTTTATATTCAGACATTATAAACAGACAATAAACTAAACCTGTGTCTAAGGGAAGTATTCACACACGTTTCTTTAACAAAACGTCTATATACATTCTTGGTTGCGACTTTGTGTTCACTGGCTTTTTTCGGATAAATGAAACGCTGTAATGAAGATTTGCTCCGAAAAGAAACACTATTCGACAACTTATGTACATGTACGATTTATTGCTTAAAGGCTATGACTACCCGCAGGGTTGCGACGCTGTGCTATGTAAACCTGAGTATGCAATCTGTAGTGATGTCTTTCTTCGGTGAAGAAAGGCTGCACGTCTAAATTATTACGAGTTCATTTCTCACGCCATTACAATAATAATCATATTTTATTATTATAAAGATATTCGAACACGATGATACATAAAAGAGAAGTAACTCTCATAATCTTGTCCAAGGTTCCGCGAATTTTACATATTTTGAAACATTTTGGCCTTTACAATTGTATTTGTCTTACTAAAGCGTACAGTATGGGTGAACTACGTAATGTGCAAGCAGAATATAACACAAGTAGATGTTTTTAATGTATTATTAATTTGCTTTTATGCGTTTTTGTTTTATTCATTCATTTTTTTTTTATTTATGTACTAAAACGTAAGTTTCCCCTAAGCTTTTCCGGATATATATATATATATATATATATATATATATATATATATATATATATATATATATATATATGGAGATTGAGAAAGATTCTTCTTCTTTGTTACTGAGCGAAATTCGACAGGCGAAAAAATGAGCTAGCTTTCATTGAAAACAATTCTAACTAAAGTAGAACTCCGAGGTATAGTGGCCCTGGGATACAGATTTTTTTGGTTACAATGTAGAATACGATGTTTTTTTTCCGACATCTGATTACAGTATTTGCCCTTCGTTACTGTGTTATTTATAATGTTATTTGATTATATACTTATGTAAAAACCTCAGTTCCGGTTTACTGCGTTTCGTATGCTTTCGTTTCGTTTCTGTCATGTTCCAATTTTTCAGATTTCATTGCGATTGTAAACATCGTTACGATATGACTCAAAGCAAAATGAATTTAACTACTGACGCTCTTCTTGTGACAAGGTGTTTTCTTTTTTTGTAATATTTCCTTCAATGTCTTAGGAGTTTACTTTACTAATTATCTTTGAATTATACCAAGAAAACTAATATTTATCTCGAAATAGATTTTTACATTGGATTTATTTAACTTCAAAAATTAACTGGATTTGTAAGCTCGCCGTGCAAAAACTTTCTCATAACTTTTTTTCTCACGTGTACAAACACTTTCTTCCCTTGGGGAAATTAAGTTTTGTCCTTATTCTTCAAATTCCTACTTCAGTCATCTAAATTAGTTAGTGTGAAAGGAGCTTAGGTATTTCTGCATAGAATGATATGCCGGTACATTATAACATTACGGTAAAATCATCATTCACGTTCCACATGTCAACTTTTATAGGTTTACGGGTATGCTGACACGGTTACGAGTTGTCTATTCCGAAAACATTTCTTAACAAAGGAGGTTTGGGGTGTCTATTCCAAGACCCGTTTAATTGAAAATGTTTCGATTTAATTAATGAGAACGGGACAGTTTTCCATGGAACATTTTTCCTTATTAAAAACAGACAATCACATGACATATTCATCTGGGTTTCAGCATTTATTGTATAATAATTTATCAAAATATAATTGGACAAACACTTAGTGAAAAATTTGCGTAACCAAATTTGAATGTTAATACAACAATTTCGTAATGAAAGCTACCTTGGACTTTTATAACATAGTTTTTTTTCTTTTTGTTTTTCGTACAAATAAATATTTGAAAACGTTTTTTGGAATTAAAGCCACTTTGAAATTAAAGCAACTTTGAAATTAAAGCAACCTTGAAATTAAAGCAACTTTGAAACGTTTTTTTTTTAATGAAAGCCACTTTGAAATTAAAGCAACTTTGAAACTAAAGCAACTTTGAAATTAAAGCAACTTTGAAATTAAAGCATGTTTGAAAGGTCAACAACAACAACAACAATTAAATGATTATTTATTTATTTTATAATGGGGAAGCGGGTTGTTTTTTTTTTTTAATTTATTTTTGGTTTTAACTGCAATCGTTCTCCACTTAATATTTTTTGTTATTTTTCAGGCTTCAGCCATATCTTTCTTTTTTCACGTGTACAAACACATTTTTTCCTTTGGGAAAATTCAGTTCTGTCCTTAATCTTTCAATTCCTATTTCAGTCACCTAAATTACTTAGTGTGACAGGAATTTCGGTTTCTTTTTTTTTTTCAAACAAGTAAATAATTGGAAACGTTATTTTGAATTAAAGCAACTTTGAAAAGTCAACAGCTAATTAATTTAAATGATTGTGTTTTCCTTTTTTTAACGGGGAAGTGGGTTATTTATTTATTTATTTATTTTTGTTTGTTTTACCGGCAATCGTTCTACAGTTTAAATTTTGGGTTATTTGTTCCATGCTTAGCGAAATTTAAGTTTCCTTTCCATTTTTACAACAACCAAACAAATAAGGGGGAATTATTTATTAGGATTTTTATTAGAAGCTGAGCACTTATTAAAATTATTTTATTGTTGCATTTTTCGCATTTTGGTTACATTTGTCAGTTGGCAATCGCTGATAGCACACTTCAAAAATTAAACACAAGACGAACTTAAAAAGAATGGTACTCATGCAGAATTTGACCACCCTCCGGATTCTATGTCATTCCACCAGATTCAACCGAGCGTTGTTTAAATGTTGAAAAACTAAATCAACATTTTATTTCATTTTTTTTTTTTGCATAATCAATTAATTAATTAATTAATGATGGGAGTATTTTTTCTGTTTATTTTCTTAATATCTGTTGACAAAAAATAACTTTGTACATTCTCTTGAAAAAAAAAATTATAGCAAACCCAAGCTTGGCGGCAAGCATCAACTTGGTGTGCACCATCTTTAGGTGGGGGATTTTATGAAGAGCCACAAAAGATATGGCCGTAAACATTGGCTTTGACCTTGAAAACTGATTTGCATTATCTCTAGGTCGGAGACCATCATGTTAGGTTTGGTCATGATCAGTCCAGTAGTATGGGATGTAAGAGTATACACACACACACACACACATACTCACACACACAAACACACATATATATATATAAATATATATATATAAATATATATATATATATATATATATATATATAGACTATGACCTTTGACCTTTACTTTGGAAAATGAGGTGCACTATCCTAAGGTGGGGAACTATCATCATGCCAGGTTCGGTCATGATTGGTTCAGTGGTGTAGGCTGTGGAATTCTACACACAGACACGCACATATACGAAAGCTACTATTTTATATATATATATATATATATATATATATATATATATATATATATATATATATATATATATATATACGAGCAAAAGTATCCGTCGTTGACTGGGTTCAATAACAGCCTACAGAAAATGGACTCTGATTTATGAAAGTATGATAGATTATGAAAAGGAAGGGTTGTAAAGAGATAGCTTCGAATTTGGGCGTATCAAAACCAAAGCAAAATATGATGAAAGTAAAAATAAAATAGATACATTCCGTGATTTATTAATACATACCTGTTCACACTGGAACACTTATCACAATATTCTGTGGATCTATATTAAAAAAACCTTGTTAAACTTTGTGACATATTTCCATTCTATGGAGGTCAGGCGCGAACGAACACCCCATAATTTTATTATACCATATTTCTTCAAACTGAAACATAATTATCAAAGTATACTTACGCAGATAGATATGAAAAGTCTTTATTAAAGTGTGTGCCTATTTTTATTATATCATCCCTATTTAAGCTAAAACATACTTATAAAAATATTATTAGGTACATCTATATCAAAAACACTTGTAAACGTTTTCTTTTTTTTTAATTTTTAATTTTTTTATTTCCATACTTTGTGGATCAAGCGCGTATGCAGACCCCACAATTTTAATGAATCATCATTGTGCTATCATTATGAACCACAGTTCAGCAGGATCAAACATACCCATTCCTGTGTCTGGATACATCTTTTATCATTATATGTGATCAATTTTCTATAATAGTCAACCATATAGGACCCTATTCGTGACCAGACACATCCACAGACGTTCAGCTTTATATATAATATATATCTATATAATATTATTTTCTTTTTTTCTCGTTTCAGGGGCGACAACCACTGAAAGATAATATCAAGTGACAAAGATGTAAGTTAAAGTTTTCTTGCTTCACATTGACTCCGACATGTTTTATTATCAAGATAGATAATGTTAATAATATCTTCGTTGACCTTTCAGTTTTGTTCGATGGCCACAATAACGTTTCAAACGAAACGTTATTATTACTATATTTTCTTGTTCACCACGACTTCAACCTTTCGCTGAGGTGTTGTTGGTCTTTGACATATGAAGCACTTTGCTTCCTGAGAGCACGGCGATGCGAAAACCAGAATGGTTTATTTCCTTGTTTTATTAGAAGCTGAGCAATTTGCAGCAATTTTTCTCACTTTTCTTTCACAGGACGTCAGTGGTTACGTGAGAACAGCTCATATGGCAGAAAGGTGGTTGACATATATTTAGTGTCTTCGAGAATGCTTGGAGGCACCATCTTTTTAACGACTTTCCCAACACACAATACCTAATTATGTAACCGATATTATCTGATTACTATAGAGAGGCATTATTATACTAGTATTTATCGTGTTTTTATACGTGTTAGAGTCGGTTATATTAACACATACACAAGATATAATATTTATAGAAATACACTTATGCATATATATATATATATGTATATATGTATATATAGAGATATAGATATAGATATATGCATACCTTCTAACATGCATACATATATGCATGTAATAGTGTTGTTACGATTAATCGCAATCTGAAAAAATTAGAACATTGTCCAGTAGCGGCATAGGAAATATGTGTACAAATTTTCCGATGCCGATAACGATTCTTTTTTTTATTATTATTTCTTACCTAAATTTTCCATTGCTAGTACTAAATGTAAATCTCTACATCACTGATAGAAGTGTATTTTTACGTTCGCGAAAATATAAATCTTATAACACATGGGATTTTACGGTAATCTGAATAAAAATATTTTAAAAAAAACTCAGTAAAATAGTGTTTTTTAAAAGAATCAGAATGTGTACTTGTATTGGAAAATTAAAAGAAAATCAATAACTGTATCGAAATCAGGAAAAATGGCGCAATCCCCCCGTCACTAATATTTATGACAATCTACGTAAATATAAATAAGTGCATTCTTATACACACACGCACACACATGTATGTGAAGATTATATTTTGTCACACTTACATTGCTATAAACAGCCTATGTTTTTTCTATTTAAAAATTAGTAAAACGAATGTCTTAATATACTGTCATGGTTATCGGAACAACTTCATAAATGCATATTTTTTTAGAAACAAACGTTAAGGAATTATTCATTTTTTATGGTTACTTATGGACTGTTGGAGTGTTTAACTCTTACTTTCAATTCTATTTATACATATCTTGTACATGATGCATAATTATGTAGCATGTTGGATTTAGAAAGGTTCTAGCAAACACAATATACATACATATATATATATATATATATATTACCGTTTTATCTGCTTGGATACACAGGTTTTGATTGCCGAATCGTATCAACGACACGATAATTTCATCAGATTTTTTGTAAAGTCTGATGAAATTATCTGATCGATGATATGATACGATCATTGAAACATGTGTATCAAAGCAGATAAAACGGTAATAAAAATGTATATTTGCTCTGAAATAGTATTGAACACTCTCTTCAGGTTTTTACTAATTACCATGTTTGCTATATATATATATATATATATATATATATATATATATATATATATATATATATATATATATAGGAGGAGGATGCAGATTCGGGAAGCCTCAGCAGCCACACCTGACGCGATATTTGACTGCAACAGCTGAGGCCAAACTGCTTGACCCGCATCGGGCTCGTCGGCCACAAGCGTGCCTGTAGTCGACGTGGAAAACCTTCTTCATAGATTCTCCGTTAGCGAAGTACAGTCAATAGAGGATATATATATATATATATATATATATATATATATATATATATATATATATATATATCCTCTATTGACTGTACAATATATATATATATATATTGTGTATGTGCGTAAAGTCTCTAGCAAACTGTTCTCTGAATGTTTGGTCTAGAGACGTGAAACTTAATGTATATTGGATTTGGATATATGGCTCTATTCGATTTTGTTGTTAGCCGATGAAATAGCAATTAAGGCGTGTAAATGAAAAAAAATATATTGACTTCAGCAGGAGTAAATAAAAAAATATGTTTCTTTTTCATACTCGCAAAAAGCATTTAAAGATAAAAGCTGTTTAACTTTAAAATTTTCAAATCAATCAGTCGATAGTGTAGCCTTAAATAACAAGTAAGGCTAAGGTTTTGGATTCGATTCTAGTTGATGGCATCCAAGTCATATTATGTGAAACTTTTGAAATCATTACTATATATTGGATATAATATTATGATCAATAGAACATTTATACTATGATAATTAGTACGAAATCCGTATAAATATTAAATTATATTAATCTGTATTTTATGTTGGGAGCCCTGCTTGTATATATATATATATATATATATATATATATATATATATATATATATATATATATATATATATATATATATATATCTTATATACGTGTGTGTATGTATATATTTATGTATATATCAGCTCAGTTTGTTAATATCAAATGTATGCACATATATACTTTTCCATATATATGCAGTTAACTATGCAAACGCACACACACACACACACACACATATATATATATATATATATATGTGTGTGTGTGTGTGTGTGAGAGGGTGTTCGTGTGTGTGCGCGTGTCTGTGGTCTATTTGAGACTAGCGAATTCCAACGGAGATGAAATTCGGACACCCCTGTGTAGTTTAGTTGCTGTATATATATGTATAACTATGAGGGGCGTGTAATAAGTAATATATATTTATACTTATATGAGGGGCGTGCAATAAGTAATGCCCCTGACCACCTTCTCATAGGAGTAGAGCAACGAAACTTGGCACAGTTATTAGTCTTTCTCTACATAGGAACCACCCAGAGTTATGCATTTCTGCAATCGTTTGATGCAGTTCTGGAGACCGTTTTGTAGAACACCCCAGGTTGGTCCTCTAACCATGACGTGAAATCAAGATTGCATTATCTAGGAAACGCTTTCCTTTCAAAAACAACTTGATGGCTGAACTTGAAAGTCAGAGGGTGTAAGGTCAGGAGAGTAGAGTGGATGGGAGAGTATTTCATAATCACACGTCTGTTCTTCTGATCTGGCGACATGCGAGTTGTCCTGCAGGAGGACGGTACTTTTGCTGCTCTTGCCCCGTCTCTTGATTTTAGTAGCTTCCCTTAATTTCCTCAAAAGTGAAGCATAATATGCTCCTGTAATTGTGGTACCCTTTGCCAGGAAATCTGTCATCACTACTCTGTCCTGGTCCCAGTAGACTGTAAGCATGACCTTTCCAGCGGAAGGCTGCACCCTTGCCTTCTTTAGGGGTGGTAAGTCCAAGTGCTTACACTACATTGACTGGGCTTTGGTCTCTGAAACATAGTGATGGACCCAGTTTTCATCCTGTGTAATAAGTCTTTTGTAAACTTTGACTCATCTTCTTAGACATCTCCAAATTCATCCTCGAGCACTCAACGCGTTTTCGCTTCTGGAATGGTGTGAGCAACCTGGGAATCCATATGGCAGTCACCTTATGCATATACAAAATTTCATGAATGATAGTTTCTACAGACCCTGTACTAATCTTGACATCTTGAGCTATTTGACGAATAGTAATTTGCCGATCTCCCAAAATTGCAGCCTCAACTTGACGGACAGATGCCTCACCAATGGGAGAAGGGGGGTCGATCAGGTCTTGGAGCTGTTTCCACTGACTTCCTGCCATGTTTAACATCACGATGCCAGCGTTTTACAAGGTCATATGATGGGTCATTGTCACCATAAGTTTCTTACATTTCATCAAAAGTATCCTGTGGTGTGCGTCCTTTCAAATACAAAAACCGAATCACGGCTCGACATTCAACAGGCTCCATTTCACACCTGACTCAGTCCAGACACCTGTAAAACAGAAATCACAATTAGTTAAGAGCTGTAGTTTGCCACATAACCCGTAGCGATATAAATCATTCGACCTGCAAAATTTCAGCTAGATCAGACAACCGGAAGTGGATCAGGGGTGTTACTTATTGCAAACTAGTTGGTAACTAGAAAGCCGATTGGCTACTAAAAGCTCAATAGAATGTGCGTATATAAAAACGCGAGACTACCACAACTCCTCGCATTGGCCTGATGAATCCTAGCGTGGATGAAACGCGGAATATTCTGTGTATCTTAATTGTCATATATATTTTATAACTTACTACCTAGCTCTACCTATGTATTGAGCACTGTTGAAGTAAATACTTAACGTTTACGCATAAATTTATACTTTAGTATATTAATTTATGTGATTAAATGAAGTAGTCATACTTAGCTCCTGAAAGAGTGTAGCACTCTCAAAAGAATTCATTTCACCACACCAACGACAAAAAAATAGATAAAGTTATCATACAGCTGCTGCGAAAATTTAGAGGTGATAATTAAAGCACATAATAACAAAAAATTAAATGAAAGCAATGTAAACAACAACAAAATAAACAAAAAGTGGGCATCATGAAAAAAATAAAATTAACACAAAGGACACATATGTTACTAGTAGAAATAATAATAATAATAATAATAATAATAAGAAGAATAATAATAATAATAATAATAATAATAATAATAAACCAACTCGGACAACGATACTAGAAATAAAAATAAAAATATTAATAACGAACATGATAAACGCAACTGCATGACCCCGCACATGTTGCCTACTTCAAAGTAAATGTCTAACGAAAAGTATAGTTTACCAGGCCACAATATTTGCGAAAGAAAACCCAAATAACAAGAAATGTTGCGTGAGTATGTCTTTTTTTTTAAATTTCAAAACCCGATATAATCACAACAAAAGTACATTAAAAAATAAAAATAACCGAATGACAACAACTCTAGCAAACAACTACTGGGAACTCAAAGAAAGCGGCAATTCGCCGGTAGTCGAATGGAAAATAGTAAGACGATCAAACATATGTAGAAACCTACACGATCCATGTAGATTATGCCTTCACGAAAAATTGTTATCCTATACTTAAAAGAACCCGAAGATCTATTAAACTGTAGGATAGAAATAGCGAACAACTGTGTTAGCGACACAAAATAACTTTAAAATTAAAATGACAATAGAAAATAAATATGTAAAATAAACCTACATATACATAAATTATAATATATATATATATATATATATATATATATATATGTATAAACTAACACAAACACATTTAACCTTGTTTAAAATAGGCCGGAACGCTAGATATCTACGCCCCCCACTAAAATAACACACACAAAGGAAGGGGTCTACTGGGTTTTGTCCTGTAAGTGCCTATTCATTGGCTAATTAGGAAGGGGATCGTGGAAACTAGAAAGCTGAAAGACTAAAAATAAACTCAATACAATGTGCGTATATAAAAACACGAGACTACAGCAACTCCTCGCATTAGCCTGATGAATCCTAGCGTGGATGAAACGCGAAATATTCCGTGTAGTTTAATTGTCATATATATTTTATAACTTACTACGTAGGTCTTCCTACGTATTGAGCACTGTTGAAGTAAATACTTAAAGTTTACGCATAAATTTATACTTTCGTATATTAATTTATGTGATTAAGTGAAGTAGTCACATAGTGCGTATATCAGCATACGCTTAGTAGTTTCTTTATATAGATACACACATATGTGTGCATATATATATATATATATATATATATATATATATATATATATATATATATATATATATATATGTGTGTATATTTATAAGTTATGGATGTATTTCTGTTTTTATGTGCATGCATGTCTACTTACGTGTGCTTATGCGCGCAACATATGTTTAATATACCTCCAAGCAACGAATAATTTACGCGTAAGCAGATCTTCTAATGATAACTGCTAATGCAACACAATGTTAACAGGAAACTGGAGAGACATACGAGCGACACAGACGTCGTATATGATTTATTCAACTTATGCCCATGCCGTCTTTGTGTTTGTCACTATAATTTACTTAAACATTGGCGCATTTCGAGCGGAATTGTTATTCATGTAATTTCTATTAAGCTTTCTAATCCTGAGAATTAATTTCACATTGATACAAACCAGGTCAATTGCTTCTTTCGATTTATTTTTTTAAGTTTTCACAATGTCTCGCTCATGTTATATATATATATATGTGTGTGTGCGTGTGTGTGTATGTGTGTGTGTGCTTATGTATATGTAATATACACATACATACATGCATACATATACAGAGAGTTGTTTCAGAAGTTTCTGCTTTTTTTCACTCCAAAAGCTAAAGAGCTACAGCAATTAGAGGAGTGAAACCTTTACAACAGCCGACGGTGTTTTGTGCTCTAGAATTTGTTTATCTCAAAGGCACCGCTATTCTCACGAGTAAACAGAAAATGAAATCTTCTAATTCGTTAGAAAGTTTAAAAATCCTGGTGAATTTGTTGCAAATCTTCCAAGATGTGGTCGACCAAGAAAACTAATCGAAAAAAATCAACGTGGGTAAGCAGAAAGGTACAAAAATCTTTTCTTACTCGTGGTGAAATTCAACCCAACCTCAGAGAAGCTGGGATTCATGTGAGCAAGTATACAATCAGTAGCGTTCTAAACCGTACAGGTTTTGTATCAAGGTCCTCAAGAAAAATTCCAATATTGGATCTTAAACATGTCAGATAACGTTTGACTTATTTTAAAACATATGGGGAATAACCACAAGAATTTTGGAATAACGTAATCTGGTCAGACGAAACGAAAATCGAAATCTTTGGAAGAAACCCAACAACACATGTATGGCGTAAAAATGGCACCGCCTATAACAAAAAGAACACTATTCCTACGATAAAGTTTTGCGGTGGTTTGATTATAGTATGGAGGTGTTTTTCATCCAAAGGTACTTGTGAACTAGAAATCATCAATGGTAGAATGAATGGACGATTTGCAGGGAGATTTTGGAGAAAAACCTCCAGAAATCTGCTGATTTGTTGGGACATAATAGCAATTTCGTGTTTCCCAAGCATATTTCCAAACTATCCAAAGAATGGCTAAAATTTAGGAATTGACGATCTTAATTGGCCCAGTCAGTCTCCAGACATCAACCTAATTGAAAATTTGTGGAAAATATTGAAGATCAATATTCACAAGAAGACTCAACAAAATATTCAACAACTAGAACAGTTCTGCAAAGAAGAATGGCACAAATACCTGCATATCTTTGCAAAAACTTGTGTGCAACTATAGAAAGCGATTGGAAGCTGTTGAATGCAATAAAGACTATGCAACCAAATATTAAATCAATGTATCTAATACGTTTGCGTTAGTTGATTTATATTTTTCCTTTAATAGAAACTTTCTAAACTTTAATTTGTAATTACTGCCCCAAATATTAGTTAGAATAGTAATAGGAATATACTGACCAAATTTTAGGTAAAATTTTGAACCCTAATTAAACTTATGAAATGAAGAAAAATGTAATGTATCCAATACTTTTGCGTGGCACTGTATATGTATGCATATATATGTATATATGTACATATATATGTATATACATGTATACATATATATATATATATATATATATATATATATATATATATATATATATACATACATAGTTAGATTGTAAATGAAATTTCCAGTAGGTCACAGCCATCAATTAATAGACACTTAGAATAATTTTATTACGAAAACCCTTTTATTGGTTTATATAGACAGTTTTTATAGACACCTCTCTTATGTTCTGTCATGATAGGTGGTGTCGGCAATTCATAAGTGTGTTTACCTGGAAAAGTAGTGTTCTATATTCGCATAGATTTTTCTTTTCAGACCCTTGCTTAGAAAGACGGACAAACAGCACAAATATTGGATAACATATTAATACATTTGTAACTGCAGTATCGTGTTTTATTGCTTGCCATTACAGATATTCGATGAGAGATCTGCAGTGTCGGTGTGATAATTTATCTGGAAATGACCAGTTGTTTTATGCAAGTGGCCCCCGACGCAAACGAGCCTAATTGTGAATGTTTCCTTTGGGTGCACGCGAAGAACAAAGTTCATGTGCTTACTGTGCGCTCAATACTGAATGTACTACAGGGACACGTCATTGAAGCAATACACCCGATCACGCAGGGTATGCTACACAGAGAAAAGGAAAAGGGGGAAAGACTTATTATCGTGTTTACCGAGTAATCAGCCGGATATACATTGCGTGCATTTCATGCAAACCAATAAAAATATCAAACTTTTGGAGTTCTTACAGGGAAGCCGCGAAATTGTGAGAATATTAGAATTGCTGTTGAAAATGAAGAACTATTTTGTAATCATTAAGCAGTTCTAGCTTAAACATTATAACTTTATTACTTTAACTTTTTTTTTAATTTTTAAATGAATAGAAAAATACGCTATTAGAGTTCCTTGGTGATGTGGTTTGCTGGATCATTAAGAGTGAGCGATAACTCAATGTGATGATATTAAAAGGGGCCCTCTCCCGATTTAACATTACTATAACCCTACCGCTCCAGAAGATATCTCACCACTGATGCAATTCTCTATCTATATAAAAGCCAAGTACGTCCAAGGATGGAATACTGTTGCCATATCTGGGCAGGAGCTGCCAAAAACAGCCTATCATGCTTTGACAGAGTACAAAATAGACTTCGTGGTTTAGTGGGGGATGCCCTTTTCTCTACCCTGCAACCTCTCTCCCACAGAAGAGACGTTGCGAGCCTATCCTTGTTTTATCGTTATTTTCATGGCAGGTGCTCGTCTGAACTCCAATCTCTGGTCCCCCTCGCCAATCTTTCACGAAAAACACCCGTCTAGCTGAATCCACTGTGAAAAGTTTCCCCCACTCTATATCTGTGCCTAAATCAAAACGCGGATTCCATGAACAAAGCTTCTTTCTTAGGACTTCACGCCTGTGGAACTCTGTTCCGTCTGCCTGCTTCCCTTGGATGTCTTCAAGTCCAATGTTAACAAATTCCTAATGAACCGCCCCCTTAAGTAAACACTTCATCAAATCTCCACACGAACGTAATGTACTTGCAATAACCCTTATCCCTGAGTGGCTTCCGGGCCTTGATAAGTGGTGATCACTGTGTAAAAAAAAACCCTAGTCACTATATCTCAGTGTAATTATAGCGAGAGTTATGTGTTTGTCATTATGCTTGTGTATAGTCTATCCTCACATCGCTTTACCAAACGTATGCGAACTTCCTCGAAATATTCATCATTATTTTAATTAGGTTGCATAACCATTGAGTTAGAAAAATTGTACAAATACATTTTTATTCTTTCATTAATACTAGTCTGGGTACCAAGGTTTACTCGGGTTTTTGGAGATGTGTGTTGAGCAAAAAAAAAAACTGGTAGTAGGCAGGCAGTCTCGAACCTCTACCGCGAAAGAGGAAGAGAACGTGGAAAAAAAACGTGACGTCTGTACCGTTGCGTCCATCGACAAACCGGAAGTGGCGAAGGTTTAAATTAAGGCTAGTCAATCGAAAAAGGGGATGACTTTCGAAAATATCGGGGAAAAAAGCAACCACCCCCTGTGGAAAAGTGTCCAGTTGAGGGTGATGGAATTAATGTTTTTAGCACGATTTTTTTAAATATTTTTCGTCCGAAGGGTCGAGTTTCAAAACAATACCAATATTGTCAAAATCCGTCGCCTCTGTCGAAATATTTAGGCAGACATACAAACATCCATTCATGCATACATACATGCATACATACATGTATACAGTCAAACAAACAGGTGAGATTTATATTATAGATTACTAATATGATTCTCAATGAAGTTCATTATGATATATCTGCATTCATGCTCCTTATTAAGCTTTTAGAATCAAAGACAGAAAGCACTTTCTGTAGCATATTCTCTGTTTTGAGTACTGCAGACATTTTGGACGGATATAATTTGGGTGGGAGTAGTCGAATTCCCTGAAGATTAACATACAATCTTCCTAATTCAATTTGGTTCAATTTTCATCAACTTTTTTCTCTATTTTATTATCACCAGACATCGCTATGTCAATATTTTTGCAAGTTCCAGATTGCTTGTCCCTGGCAATTATATTAATCCGTCTATGATTCGCTCAGTTTGTATATGTCAGTCTTTCCTACTGTTTATTGTCTGTTATGATTTTGCTGGCGTTCTGGCAATGCAACTGCCAATGTACTTTACATCCCTTTTTTCTCTTCTGCACAAGTTTTTTATAGATGACTATTCTATAGTCTATACTCTATTCTATGGTTAAGTCTACATTTACTTTCGAATAATATACATATGCCCCAGTTAATCTTATAGTAAGTTCGTTTCAGACTTAAAAGCACGAATACCTCAATCGATTCATGTCGCATCTTGGACTACCAATTTGCGTACCAACTTATGATAGTTTTTCTTTTATGAAAGTATAGTGATCAAGCCCTGGGACTCTTCTACCAGATGTTTTCGTTTGTGAGATAGCACACCTGTTAAGTATAAAAAGCATCATTAAGATAAAAAATTTGCCTCCTATCTCTCTGCAGTACTAATACCGAATTTTTCGGCTTTGGCTTATTAGACATTAAGCAAAGAGCTCCACCAGAAACTTTGGTAATTCAACTGAGTGCAGAATAATTTTCACTTACTTCTGCACATTGTAATGTTGCCATATGAAATTATCGCCATCTTGATATATGCTATCTTGTGTGTCAACGGTAATTAATTGTCTATGCTTAATGCTTCTGACAATCCTTATAACTTAATCCAAACTCCTGGTTATGGGTTGCTAGGATAATCTTTAGATTAATGCCGGTGAACATTATATCTGCCTAAAAAGTATAGTTCATACACATATAGCAAAGCGAATACTTTATCATGACACATCCTGTTCTGGTTCATTTGTATAAGCAGTACAATCTCCAATTTCTCTGTACAAAAATATACACATGTTTCAGTCACCCTTACAGTACATTTCAATTAGGATTGAGTTCGTGTTTAGAAAGTCAATAAGTCAGTTATGACCTACAATCTACATTTTACAAAAGTAATGCAAAGAATGTACCATGCACCCTGTAAACGAACATGCAAAATTTACAATACCACAGTACTAGCAACGAGTAATTCAAAACTTACTCCGCCTATAGCATTGACAAGAGATTCGAATCTGATACCACTTAAGGTAGAACGCGTCTGGGAGAACCAGTTTGTGAGCCATCACATGGTTTTATGAACCATTTCATTATTTTCCTCAGGAAGCACATTGGTGACACCCTGAACACTCTTCTGATAAGGATTTTTCCGAGACATCATCAGTACAGAAGCCATGATCAGAATCACCAACCTACCTGCAAGCAATATTTACCAATGGTTTAGCTCATCCTAAATTAACGCCTTTAGAAAGAGATTTATCGTCATCTTTTCACATAAAACACCTCCTATACATAAATACGCAATCTATTTTTTTACGAGGGGTGTGCAATAAGTAATGCACCTGATCCACTTCCGGTTGTTTGATCTAGCTGAAATTTTGCATGTCGAATGATTTATATGTCCACGGGATATGTCGCAAATGGCAACTCTGAACTAATTGGGGTTTCTGTTTTACAGGTGTTTGCACTGAGTCAGGTGTGAAATGGAGCCTGTTGAATGTCGCGAAGTGATCCGGTTTTTGTATTTGAAAGGACGTACACCACAGGAGACTTTTGATGAAATGTAAGAAACTAATGGTGATAATGTCCCATCATATGACCTTGTAAAACGCTGGCATCATGAATTCAAACATGGCCGGAATTTGTGGAAACAGCTCTCAGACCTGGTCGCCCCCCTTCTACCATTGATGAGGCATCTGTCCGTCAACTTGAGGCTGCCATTTTGGAAGATCGGCGCATTACTATTCGCCAAATAGCCCAAGATGTCAAGATTAGTACAGGGTCTGTAGAAACTATCATTCATGACAGTTTGCATATGCATAAGATGTATGCCAGATGGATTCCCAGGTTGCTCACACCATTCCAGAAGCGAGAACGCGTCGAGTGCTTGAGGATGAATTTAGAGATGTGCCAAGAGGATGAGTCAAAGTTTTCCAAAAGACTTATTACACAGGATGAAACCTGGGCACATCACTATGTTTCAGAGACCAAAGCCCAGTCAATGCAGTGGAAGCACTTGGACTCTCCACCTCCAAAGAAGGCAAGGGTGCAGCCCACCGCTGGCAAGATCATGCTCACAGTCTTCTGGAACCAGAACGGAGTAGTGATGACAGATTTCCTGGCAAAGGGTACCACAATTACAGGAGCCTATTATGCTTCACTTTTGAGGAAATTAAGGGAGGCTATCAAAATCAAGAGGCGGGGCAAGATCAGCAAAAGTACCCTCCTCCTGCAGGACAATGCTCCGGTCCACAACTCGCATGTCGCCAAATCAGATGCACGTGCGTGTGGTTATGAAATCCTTCCCCATCCTCCCTACTCTCCTGACCCTGCACCCTCTGACTTTCACCTCTTCCCAGCCATCAAGTTGTTTTTTAAAGGAAAGCGTTTCCCAGATAATGCAGCCTTGATTTTTGAAGTCACGTCGTGGTTGAAGGACCAACCTGGGGTGTTTTACAAAAACGGTCTCCAGAGGTGCATCAAACGATGGGAGAAATGCATACCTCTGGGTGATTCCTATGTAGAGAAAGACTAATAACTGTGCCAAGTCTTGTTGCTCTACTCCTATAGGAAGTAGGTCAGGGGCATTAATTATTGCACGCCTCTCGTAACAAATAAGCTACCACATAATCCGATAAGTTAATGGAACGGTTGCTAGTTAAAAGATAGAAATACTTAATGAAAATTTTCAGAAAGATTAATGGAATTAACTATGTTTGAGTATATGTGTATGCTATCCATAGCAGGAATATGTCGAGGTGTATATGTTTTATAACAATAAACAATAATAAGTATCCGAAGTCAAATATTACGGTTTTTAGAGAGTGCCCAAAAGGAATCTGTAATCTAATATGTCCTGCACTATCAACCAGGCTCAACTCTCTGTCTCATCACCCCAATGTTGCGGCTCTGTACCTGCTTTTACAGTAAAATTACCGTAATGCAATAGGCCCGGATTTGTTCCTTTCACGTGCAAACCCCCAGACTAGGCTGTCAAGCAACAACCCCCCACGGCTTTAATTATTTAATATACTGGATGCCGAAGAGCTTCCTACTTTAATAGTTTATTTTATTCTAACGATTAGACATTGAAATTCTACGCTTGTCTTATGCTTTCCGGACTGTACTAATATGCAGAAGTTTAAATGTTACGTAAACAGATATCTTGCTGCTCACCTTTTCATAGTTCGCTGTAAACATGATTCCAAGTAGTACTATAAATTTGCGGCCCTGGAAAAGACAACATGATTCAATTTCCGTTTGATGAAACCGTTTTCGTTTTTTGTTGCCAACCATCTACTAGTTAGCAAGTTGTGTACAAATCCCAAGACATATAGGAGCTTTTTATTATGTTGGTTCAAAAATATTGTCGTTTTTCACGTTCAACTTCATGTTAAAAAACGACATTATTTTTACACCAACCTAACATAATGTCTGAAAATGACACAATGTTCAAGGAACGTGATCGGAGATGCGCCTCTGTGCAACGCATGCTCTTTACAGGTCCAAGTTATGACAACAAGACTATTGCCATCTCTCTCAAAATTCATTGCTGAATTGGCATGATCACGAGAGACGTGCTCACGGTAATAAAATCAAAATTTCCGGGCAGGGTTATGGTATTTGGTGTGGTTTCAAGTGAGAGCCAAATCATACCGCCTCAAATCCTCGAAGTCTGCTATAAAGTGTATACCAAGTGTTCTTGGATGTGCTGAAGAGTGTGATCCCCTGGTGCAATCAAGTGGCCTCTGGCAGATCTTAAATATGGCAGCAGGACAGCGCCTTCTTACAAAATTTAGGCTTGGCTTCAGGAGTGCAACGACTTTATACCCTTATCTCCCTCTCCCTCTCTCTCTCTCTCTCTCTCTCTCTCTGTCTTCCCTCCTCTCCGATCTGAACCCGCTGGACTACTTCGTTTTGTCATACGTCGAAAATATCACCAACATTACCTCCCACAACACCAAAATCTCCATCCGCCCAGTATTTTCCGCCATCCGACAAGTATTCGCCGAGCTCCTGCCGGCATTTGTAGAAAGAGCATGCTCCTTGTTCAAGACCTGTACGAGGCGTTGATTGAGGTGAAAGGCGGTTGCATTGAATAGATATCAGCTCTACTATATTATCAAGTTACCTGAATTGATTTTTGTAGTGTTGTTTGCTTTAGGGGGAAACTTTTATCGTTCCGCCCTGTAGCTTCTTTCGTCCAAGTAGTAATATGTCATGGTACGGGTAAATTAGAGAAATGAACAAGAAAGGGTTGCCCTAATATCAAAATAAAAACGCACCAAAAAGAAGCTAGTTTTAAGAATGTAACTAAATGTAACCAACGTTTATTTTTATAACTATTTTGGGAGGCGATGTCTTCTATTTTTGTCCAGTATTACGTTCTGTCCACACCAATTCACAAAAGATAATTCTTTCACGCCATTAAGTAATAAGTCCGTGCCTGCCTCTTTGATGAACGCCGCAAGAAATAATTGAGCAAACAGGTTTTCTTGGTAATCAATCTACACCCTAAATTTGGTTGAGCACTTAGCGATTGTGTCACACTTCTATCATGAACTCTTTTATATATTTGCTCCTTTGTTTTTCGATTTATATATTTTACATAACTTTTTTATATTAATGAGTTAACATGTACAAATCCCAAAAGCCACTCGAGGATAAAGATTAATGAATGTGTTAGGTGCATAGTAAGATAATACTGTGAAATGATAAGATATTATTGAGGTAACAGCCAGATTTTGATTATTAAAGAGAACTGGTCGACATTAATTTGGTATTATTGTATTTTAAAACGATCATTGGGTCAGTTTCTGAATTCTTTCACGGACTGGAAGTTCTTCAAACAAAACTTTGTTCATGGAACTGTTAAGTCATTTAAAATTAATAACGTCGGTAATGATGTCATACGGGAATTTTGATAAATGTTAAATAAAGTAGCTATGTATACATTAATCGTACACAATACCTCGATTCAAATTGGTATGGTCTGTCGCGGCTTTTTTTTATATATTACTGCTATATAACCCTGTCTATGTAGTCTAGTTCTAACGTGTGTGGTTGTAAGTATGTTCTAATGGTCTTTATATTATCGTCTCGTGTGTATATCATTTGTGAGGCTCGCCCACGTGCATCTTTTTCGATTTCATTATATACAAGTCTTATATACGGTTTATATATATTCATACAGTCAAGTGTAGATACGCGGTCGACCTTCTTTAAGGACCCTTAAGTGGTGTATCTACTTGCTGTAGTCTTAACTCTGTGTGTGTGTGTGTGTGCATATGTACGCGTTAAAAGTTCACCACATCTTATTTTATTACCTTATGTTTTCGGGGATGCGGTTCTTCCCTTCACTAGTCGATGATCTGTAAAAAGCATTCGAGACGAAAACAAGACGCTGATTTTCTGGCAAAGATCTCTTTATTCCGTCTAAAATTTAATCTCGAATTGTTTACTCAATCTTCCTTGCGTTTCCATCGACGGATATTTTCTCTGGACCCACTCCTGGTCTCGAAAGACCGACTGTTTACCAAACGACTGTATACTCTCTCTCAAAACTCCCCATGTGCGTTTCTATTTATATCAGAGTATATGCGTGATAACACCTGTTAACCGGACTGTACCAAAAGGAACCGACCAACTTTCTAGCACACAGCTGCACGCTCTGTCAATGAAAGTCACTTAGTTCAATACCCTTTTACCTTTCTGCACCTACCCAACACAAGTAAGTTGGGTTCAAATCAGTACCGCGTTTACCGCATTCATGACACACAACAGAATGAGCTGGCGTTGAATACCACCAAAAATGCTGATGTGCCGTTAAAAAGACGACATCAAATTAAAACAAAATATCAATATAAACATGGTTTTGCCTGCTTAATTTTATTATCTCTCATATTCTCTTTCGTACGCTCATTTCTATCGCACTCTATGCTTTCACGCTCTCATTCAACTCGCGCTGTCATTTGTATTTCGTACGTTTTCTTTTATGACCCTGCAAAAATACACACACATATGTACATCATTTTTTGCTCTTGAAATACATGTGATGTATTTATTTCTCTCCCTCTCTCTCACACACACCTATATATATATATATATATATATATATATCAATAGATCAATAGATCAAGAAACTAAATATCCAGGAACACACACAAAGGAACAGGGCAACCAGAGGTCAAATAGGCCTTTGTCCGATAAATGCATGCTCATTGGCTAATAGAAAGGGCGCGGTGCATACTAGAAAGCTGATTGGCTAACTAAAATCTCAATAGAAGATGCGCATATGAAAACGACAAACAACCACAGAATTTGCGCATAAGCCTGAAGAATCCTAGAGTGGGTGAAATGCGGAATATTCAATGTAGCTTAATCGCCATATACATTTTACAACTTACTAACTAGCTCTACCTACGTATTGAGCACTTTTGAAGTAAATACTTAAAGTTCATGCATAAATCTATACTTTGGTATATTAATTTTATGTGAGTAATTAAAGTAGTAATATATATATATATATATATATATATATATATATTTATATATATATATATATACATATATATATAATGAATGCGGATATATTTATATTTATATATATATATATATATAAATATATATAAAAGAATGTGTGTGAGGACACTCTCAGCCTAAATGCTTAATGTTTTTTTTTTCTAAAATTGTGTATATAGGGGATTCAAACACGTACAAAACTTTTTAGTTTTTATCCGGATCAAGGGTCACAATTGAAGAATTGGTACTTGGGGTCATTAGATTTTTATCTGTTTGTCAACTTTTCATGAGGTTTGAATGCATTTTAAAGATGGTAGTAAGCTGGTTTAATGGTTATCGTACTTGACTCACTGTTTTTATGCTCTGGTTTCGATATCAGTTCGAGTAATTTTTTTTTTTACTTGCAAGAAGTGAACTGTTTACATAAAACATACTTCATGCTCAGTTATTACTCTATTTTTAAAGGGCATTAACGTTATGCTTAATGCCGGACAACGCCACATACATCTTCTAGTATATATATATATATATATATATATATATATATATATATATATATATATATATATATATATATATAACTTTTGTTCTGTTTCCTCTCTCTCCTTCTATTCTTCACTGGAATTGTTCGTGGGTTTGCCAATTGTTTTTTTTATTATCTTTAATAAAGTTCTTGGCTCTTTTACTATTATCTCTCAGGAACGTAGTCATGCACTATGTGCATCCACACTCTCTTTGACGCTGTCGTTTAAGTAAATTACATATCCTCCCTCTCTATCTCGCATATGTGTGCGCCTTTGAGATATATATATATATATATATATATATATATATATATATATATATATATATTCTTGTGTGTTTCAAGTTTGGTTGTTAGATTAATACATCTTTCGTATTAATTTCGTTCGTATTCATTTATTTCTGATCCATTTTTTTAATCATTTTTTCATTAATCTAACACGAATCTTTGGATCTATACCCGTACTAAAAATGCACAAATTATTCTTATGTTCGCCGAGTGATTCGAATTTAAACTCTTTTTCGAACAAGTAAGTTTAACGATCGTTGATTATGCGATGAGCGGAGGCGTTCTCGGTTATGTCGGTACACTGCGCATGGAAATTGACATTGCTTCGATAATCTAAGAATTCAAGAGTCATCAGGTAAAATTTATGTTCGATCTCTTGGTCAACTCTTAGACGGATTATAGTAGGAAATCAATTCTTCAACCTAAAAAAAATAACGATAATTTTTGGAATAGAACCTGTTGCCGCTAAAACAACCCTTTTTCCTGAAGTCAGTATCTAGAAAATAGTGCTTCCTAGATACGATCATCTATATAATCACTGTAAAATTATAGCTAGGGCCGTTGTGCCATCAGATATATGAAGTTTAGATTCGCATTAAAAACATCTGAAAATGTACAAAAAACATATTTCTTCTTGTGTCAATAGGTACTCAATGGTTTGACCACGCAGCTTGTCATCAGTTAATTTCCGACGTAATCCTTCCGTACCTATTTATTTGAGTGCATTATAGATAAACTTAAAATAAGTCTGTTCTTATTGTAATAAGACCCAAAATTTAATCTCGACTGACCATGGGGAAACGAATAGAATAACTTGTTTTATAACAATTTTCCGTCTATGTCTTCACCGAAAATATCAAATTAATGTTATAAATAAGACGCCAAAGGATGTGTGTGGATGTGTCCGTGTGATGATGGATATTTGACAGATTGTCCAGACGTAAAATGGAAAAATAGGCATAGACTTAAATATTCTATTAAGAATACAAAAGAAGTAATCAATGAAACCTACGTGAAGCAATATTTATATTTATTAAGCCTTCATAGGAAAATAATACGTGTAATAAAAAATATTTATACACACATGCAAGAATGCTACGGGTATGATGGAGGAATGTTGAAGGTGAAAATTGGGATGTAGTATAAAGGTAGAACTTAAAGGTGTTTCCTTATAAATGGAAGTTAGAAAAGACTTCAGTAAACGTAGGACAGTGTTTCTGCTTAATGTGACCAATGTATTGTATACGATTAATGGAACCAAGTTTCTATTTTAACCATAACTGTAAAAGAAATTATGAGTTATAGCTTCTATTATTACATAGATATCCACGATCGATTCGAGGTTAAACTCAGCATAGTTTAATACCGTAGTCTGCGAGTTCATCCATTACACTAAGCACGTACGAACAGGCATTAAAAGAACTTTATTATTAAAGGGTAATGTTTGCCCTGTTTTAGCTAATATTCATAACAAGGGAAATGAAATCATTGTGTTAATCGAATCTTAAACCATTAGACACTTTCTAGGATAATATATGGCTTGCTTTTAGAATGTGCACGCTTACGGTAAATACCACCTCCTTGAAACATGGTTTTATTGCTACTCCTCTTAGTCGACCTCATCAGTGTATGCTGACAGGACAATTTTAGGTCATTTCTTTAAGTCTTTCTGAGTTAATCCTCTGCGAAGCCAGATTATTGAAAGAATCTAGTTGATAATTTTTTCTTTCTTTAAATGCAAAGCAACCATTTTGAGGTTATTTCATGACAAAACACAATACATAATATACACAAACCATTGAATGCAAAAATGTCGGGTGGGTTAGGTGTTTATATTTTTGTATTAATACATTAACGGGGACAATGATCAAGTGAACACACCCGCAGTAGTTATGAGTAAAACCAGACGAAATAACCAATTCGGACCCACATGTTTAAGGTAGACCACCAGTGGACTTGAGGGTTCAGCCAAGTCCTCTTCTAAGATCATTTCAAATTAATTAACGACGGAATTTTTAAAAATAACATCTTGAAATATGTAAATCAAATTATAGCTTTACTGTTGCAAATGCGTTCGCCGAGGTTAGATTGAGCAAGCTTTAATCTTTTGCATTGATCCACATTCCAATCTTTGAGGAAAACTACCGGACGTTCATAAGCAAGTTTGTACAAGATGGTTAACCAATTATAATTTCATCGTCTAAGAACGACCACTTGTGAAATTGAGATTTCGGCCACAACTTTAATATTCAAAGAGTTGTGTACAAAATAACGTCTGAATATGAATCTAATATGTCGTGAATTAAAAGAAACAGTAAAAAAGAATAGATAAAAATATTAAAACGATTTGAACAAAATGAAATGATTTGTCTTATTTTGTGTTTCTCCGAATGTTATATTTATTCGTTTGTGTGTGTGTGTGTGTGTGTGTGTGTGTGTGTGCTTTGTATTATTGCGCGGTGTCGAGGATATCACTTGTCTTTCTCTCATACATATTGTGCCATCATTGGAGCGGATTAAATTATATTGCCCTTTCCCCTATTCGTTTATACTAAAATTGGCACAAGACCTTATTGTTTAGCCTTTAGAAACTGGCTTCTCAATAAGATATCGGACATGATGATAGCGACGACTGATGATCGTCAATATTACTATGGCAACAGAAACAGTAATGATGGCTGAAAACGTAAGAAAAAATGGACAGTAAGTTAAATGGTGATGACGTGAGTGGAAAAAGCAGTAAATGTGATAGTTTTGAAATCAGTTGCCAGGTTTGCATTTTTTTTTCTTTCATTGTGTTTCGTTTTTTTCTACTTTTTTTTTTAAACCGTGGTTCACAATTCAATGGGCCGCGTACAGCAACACAATCCATCCTAATGAGACAGCTAATTCAGAGCATCGAATAGTATGTACGTATCGTTTCTAAACTCATTTTTTTAATATCTATAGCGTGAGTATATGTTTAAGCTAAGTACACATACATACTCTTATATAATATAAGCTGTCCGTTTTACAATACGCTTAAATATGATATTTGAATTTATATAAATTTCGTATTTATTATTATAGACTCAATTTTCTATCGATTATTATCTATATTTTACGCAATATATAATACTGATTTCAAAAGTTAAAAGAAATATAACTTGGGTGTCTTCAACTAGAATCGAAACCAACGCATACAGCGCTCCAGCTTTAGTTGTTACCGTTTTAGCTATCGTCAAATGGATAGGAAATGAACCTACTTTAACGTATAAATGTATATATTTGTGCATGGCTACAAATAACATGTTTAGATTTTTTTTTTCAATTTTACCACTTAGCAGTTATTTTTACCAGCTAAAATCCAAAAAAAGAACAGGCCACAGAAAATGCAATCATATGAATCGCTTCACACTGATCAGCGCGCTTGTGACACAGAGGAAAGGCACTTTCAAAAAATGGAGATAGTGACTTTATAAATAAAATTTTTTGTGCACATTTATCTTATATATATATATATATATATATATATATATATATATATATATATATATGTATAGGGTGTTCAGGGAGTGGTTAGTACCTTTGGTAGGGAGCTCGCCATGTTTTCTCCGTATGACAGCATATCTGCCACTAGACCTCACCTGGCACTCAGTTCTCAACTGTGGCTCCCCGTAGCTGACGCATGCAACAGCGGCCACACCCTGGATACTGGGTTTGGCGAGCTTGTTAAACCAAGTGAGAGTAGCCGATAAGTCACAAATCCTCGGTGAACTAGGATCGGGCTCTGTCAGCCTTACTGCATGCAAAGCCTGACTCCCGGCGGAACAAGCGGAAGAGTTCATATGAAGAACTAACGGTTGTGAAGGTGGTGGCAGCAAATCTCGCTGGAGCACCTAGAGCAGGATGTGACGCCTAAAGTTATCCTGGTTATCCACTGCAGTCTGGCAGTCTCCCGTCCTTACAGTTCTCCGTGCCACTGGATCAAGTCTTCCCAGGCCGGGAGAGTGGGATTACCCCTGTACACCAGCCTTCTCACTATAAAACCTTCACGCACAGGTTATGTTTTGCAACTCATCACCGATTACCGCTCTAAGGCACACTTTTCACGTCCTGTGGTGATGGGCACGTGGCAAAAGCAACAGGTGTGGGTGAACACTGGCAGTTGTAGTCACACACGCACACGTAGGCTGTCCATGGGTAAGTGATCGCTTTTTTCCCTGAAAAGCAACAGGAGAGTCGGCAGCACCTGTGGGCAACTGGGCAGCCTCCTTAGGATAGCACTGCCCACCTTCACATCAGGGACGGGGTTAGAAAAGGTACCCCAAACAAATACTTGTCTTCTAGTGGCTGGTCAGCTTACCGCGGTTGACGGACTCGTCCACAGCGGTCGAACAACAAAAACACAGAAAAAATTATCATCGGGTCATGGAATGTTCGAAATTTGTTGGATAGAGCTACTTCCTCAAAATCTGAAAGAAGAACAGCGCTCATCGCAAGGGAATTCCAGCGTTACCATATAGATATAGTCGGACTTAGCGAGACCCGGACTGCTAACGAGGGATCTCTCAGAGAAGAGGGGGGGTGGATACACCTTCTTCTGGAAAGGAAAGCCGCAAGCAGAAGACCGGATTCATGGTGTCGGGTTTGCCATTAGGACAGCTTTGCTGAAGAGCATGCCTTCGCTACCAGTTGGAATAAACGAGCGCCTCATGAAACTGCACATCCCTCTCAACAGGATCAGACATCTCAAAATCATCAGCGCTTACGCCCCTACATTCACAAGCCTAGATGATGCCATGGAGAAGTTTTACGAACGGTTTGACCAAGTCATCAGGTCAACCCCACCAAGCGATAAACTAGTCATCCTTGGAGACTTTAATGCAAGGGTGGGGAGAAACTACAACAGCTGGAAAGGCGTTCTGGGCAGACACGGAGTAGGCAAGATCAATGACAATGGTCTGCTCCTTCTCAGCAAGTATTTGCATCACCAACACCTTGTTCAGAATGGCAGGCAAGTATAAGACCACCTGGATGCACCCAAGGTCAAGACATGATTGATCTCATCATCGTCCGCCAACGAGACATCAAGGACGTCCGTGTGACCCGTGCCATGAGAGGCGCTGAGTGCTGGACTGACCACTGTACTGACACTACACATTGCGACGCCCACGGAAACTGACCCAAAACTGTTAGGCCCTTCTACAATGTTGCCAGGCTTAACGACCTAGCCTATCAGGCACGATTCCAGCAAGTGAGAAATTCCAAGGTCGTGTAACCACTGCAGGCAGCACAGAGAAATGGGCCTCTTTCAAGAAAGCCGTAAATGAGATTGCGAAGGAAGTCTTTGGAGCAAAGACCAACACCCATGAAGACTGGTTCGCTTAGAACGACAAAGCGACCAGAGAAGCCATACATACCAAGAACAAGGCTCACATAGAATGGCTAAATGACCTGTTATCCATCTCCAAGCATGAGAAGTTCAAGGCCCTCCAGGCCAAAGTTCAGACCGATCTCCGAGCACTGCAGGATCAGTGGTGGCAGAACAAAGCATCTGAAGTCCAGCACTATGCTGATACTAATAACATCAAAAAAAAATTCAGCTCATTGAAATCTGTTATCGGTCCCTCTGTACCCGGAAGTGCTTCACTACTGTCGTCAGACGGGAAGACGCTTAAGTACCAGGAGCTGGCAGGAGCATTTCAGCACTTTGCTGAACAGGCCCTCATCAGTTGATTCAGAGGCCCTTAATCAGATCTCCCAACAATCCATACAGGATTCACTCGCAAACCCCCTACCATCGAGGAGATCAAGAAAGCAATCCACCAGGCAACCTCTGGCCGAGCATCGGGAAAGGATGGCATCCCTGCTGAGAGGCAATGGGTCCCAATGCTCTTAAGGCCTTCTGTGATGTCGTTCTGTCTGGAAAGAGGAGATAATGCCAGACGATTTTCGCGACGCCCTAATCATCTCCCTTTGTAAGAACAAAGGAAGTAAATCGGACTGTGGAAACTACAGGGGGATCTTCCTCCTCTCAATTGCTGGAAAAATCTTTGTCCGGGTCATTCTTAACTGACTCATTACAGTCTCTGAACAGACACTACTTGAGGCACTTGGATAGTCCTTGAGCGCATCGGATGTCCTCCAAAGTTTGTGTCAATGATCAGGCTACTCCGTCTTTCCAAAACTGTTGTCAAGCCGAAGAGCTTGGATGCCCCAGAGAAGCGACCCAGCATCTGTTGCAAGTATTGTTCTGTATGGGCCACTAGTGCACAGTCATCGACAAAGAGAACCTCTTGGATGAGAGTTTTCAAGCTTTTTGTCTTTGCTGTGAGTCTCCGTAAGTCGAAGAAGGAGCCATCCAAACGATAACGAATGTAGACACCCCTCTGCAAATCCTTGACAGCATGGGACAGCATACAGGTGAAAAAGATGTTGAAAAGGATAGGAGCTAATACGCAACCCTGCTTCATACCGTTGCTGACAGTGAAAGTGTCTGTGATATTTGAAAGGATCTGACCAGTCATGCCATCGTGATGCACCATACCCCAACCCTCCTCCTCCCTCCATCCTCATTGACGACCCACCACTTGCCAACGTTAATCACTTCAAATATCTGAGAAGCACCATATCTTGGCCAGAGAGATTGACACCAGAATAAGCAAGACAAGCCAGGTACTGGGAAGACTTCACAAGCGACTGCTCAATGAACACAACATTCGCCGATCTACGAGGCTGAAGGTCTACAATGCTGTGGTCCTTCCTTCCCTGCTTTATGTTTGTGAGACGTGGACACTGTACTGCAGGCATATAAAGAAAATGGAGCTCTTCCACATGCGAGCTCTTCCACATGCGAGCTCTTCCACATGCGAGCTCTCCGCTCTATTCTAGGAATCAAATAACAGAATCGCATCACCAATCTCAAGGTCCTTGACAAAGCTAAGTGTACCAGTATAGGGCCACCATCATCAAGACCCAACTTCGTTGGGTTGGACACATGATTCGAATGGACGCATGTCGGATACCTAAATGCCTGATGTACAAAGAGCTTCAGACCGGCAAAAGAAACCAAGGTCGACCCAAATTGCGGTATAAAGACACTGCTAAAGCCAATCTGCAATGGTGTCGAATCAAACCGGGAGACCTAGATGGACATGCTATGGACAGACCAAAATGGCGAGGTTCAACTCACAAGGCTGTTGCCAATTTAAAGAGGCTCGTAGCCAGAAACTCACTGCTGCCAGAGAGAGACACCACAGAGCAGCTTCGGCGATGATCACAACAACTGACTTCCAGTGCCCCCAATGTTCTAAACTATGTGCCTCTAGACTGGGGCTGCAGAGCCACCTCCGTGTGCACAGATGAGATGCAGAACACACGCGGCATCTTAGAATCCGATGGACAACCACCATAGTATATATATATATATATATATATATATATATATATATATATATATATATATATATATATAATCTTGGCTAGAGTCATCGTAAGAAAATTGACAAATTCCACTATTTTTTTAAGCTTTTGCTGATTGGGTACGAAACAATATGAACTCTTCAGCAATTGGCAATGTTTATAATGAATTTACATTGAAATTTCACTTACATATAGCAGGTGACGGACGATTGCGTATGGATTAGATGTGTTGAATCTTAGATTAACGGTCGAATTTCAATCTCGTCTAGCAAAACTTAAGAACTGCAATACAATCTGGGAATATGTATGTACGCACACATAAATATACGTACATACATGTACACATCCATATACGCACATACAAATGAACACACACGCACACACACACACACACATGTATATATATACAAGGTTTGAAATGATTTCGTTTTTGACATGAAGTTGAACGTCAAAAGAAGACTATTTTTTCAACAACGTAAGATATAGATAGATAGATAAATAGATACATACATACGTGCGTACCTACATACATATGTTGCGAGAGGGTGATTGTTCTGTATATAGTTTTTTTTTTTTTTTTTTTTTTGCACATATATATTGAACTGGCTATCTTTACGTGCAATATTTTGTACTTAAATTAATAATAATACTTAAATGAATAATAATACTTAAATGAATGATACGCGTTTTAATATTCTGGACGGGAGCACTAAATGTTCGGGTTTCGATTCTAGCTGATTGTACCGAGGTCATTTTTTTTTTTAAATTGTAATAAGTATTATATAGTAGGTACAATGTAATATTCACTATAAAACTGACTCTGTAATAGTAAATACGAAATCTGCATTAAATAAAATATATTTAAGCATATTTTACGACTGGGCACCCCCTCCCGCTAATGTTTAATATAAAAAAAGGAACCACATATTTATAAACATTATCACTCGCACATGCTACGCCTTTTTTACAATAAACATTGACGGTATGATGACGTCATGTCAGATAGATTTATAAAATAGATTGTTCGGAATTCGTTTTTCTTACATTTAAATTTATATTCAAGTGTATAAATGCGTTACAAATGTTCTACTTCTAAAGATTAACGATTCTGTGCAATTAGTTTAGTATTACCTAGACAAATCCGAACATGAAACATAATGTGGTAAAGATTTAAACATGGAAAAGTAAAATGACTAGTTGTTTTATCTGGAAAAGGTTAAACAAGATAATCAAGTACAAAATATAATAATTGTATAACTTAAACTATTGCAGCATTACGATTTTTTTAAAATTCAATTTAACATTATATAATCAATTCTTAAATAATACTGCAATATTTTAAGTCATGAATTAATTATATGTTATACTATAATATCTTATCCTTTTCTTTTCCAATTTAAACAAGTAGTTCTTTTATTTTCCATGTAAAAATTTTAACCTTATTACTTTTCATTCTCGCATTTTTCTATGTAATCCATGATTTTTCAAGATTTGCTTTAAAACAAATTTCTCTCTCTCTTTCACTTTTTATCTGTGAATTGTTAGCGACAGTATAGCTGAGGGACTGATCGGGACAGACGTGAATTATTAGTTACTGCTTTATATATATATATATATATATATATATATATATATATATATATATATATATATATAAAGCGGTCGGTAATAATTCACTGCTGCCCCGGTATATATCCTGTTACATCATCATCTCCTCCGTTCCCATCCGATTTGCGGTAGCATAACAGATTTGG
>NC_136482.1:105465569-105648069 GCF_053919585.1 Euprymna scolopes | reverse complement strand
GATGTTATACAAAGCTGTCTTCATTAAAATAAACTCCTATTATAATTAAAAGTAAAAAAAATAAGGTACAGGTTGTGAGTGGAATGCTAGAATAGTAAGAGAATGTTAAATTTAGTACATAGATTTTAGAATGGTGCAATAAATAAAGAAATCATAAAATTCAAACTGAACTAATTAAAACCTAAATGTTTAAATTTAATAATCATTATTGGAAATAAATTATCATTTGCTTAATTTAAATAACACAGGAGGATTTTTTTTAAATCGAATATTAAGTAACTGTAAGATATAGAGATGACCGGATTATGAGGAATTAAAATAGATTAAATCAAAATATAAAATTGAAGCAAACTAAAGAAGAAATCAGAACCTAGATATATATATAGAGGATAGGTTAGAAATATTAGTTTAAAATTAAGCAAAGGCGAATATTAAATATAAAAGTCAAATATTAAAGTAAGAATACATGTAATTTCAATAAATGAAAAATATATAATTACTTAGAAAGTAGTTATCTCCCTTATAATGCAACTATATTAGGAAGGATAATTGAGAGTACAGATTAAATATAAAAAAAGTTAATACTTAGATAATGTTAATACTTAATAAGTTTAATTTTGAATTTAAATTATTGATATAAACAGTATGGGATCAAAATAAAAATGATTAATAATATTTAAATAAACCTTTTAATTATACTTTCCATGAAGAAACAAATCAACTAGTAGATCATAACATGTAAATAAAATTTATACGGAATTATAATAGATTGAGAAAAAATAGTTAAACATATAAATAGAATCTAGAATTTTAAAGTGCACATTAGTATTTGGGAAATAAATCGATAGAGTAAATAAACTAAGAGAAATAGTTATATTTTTTATATAAATCATTAATAGATTAATTGAATATAAAAATATCGAATTGTTGAAGTTCCATAAAAAATAGAAATATGAACGTGTGAATATTAATCACGTCGAAGGCAATCAAAAAAAAAATTTTAAGCAAAAATAAAGTTTAAAAAATGGTATAGGGTCAAGTCCAACTGCTTAACCTCTTAAAAAAAGGATTATGAATCTATTGATATACTAGCGGGGGTACCCGGCGTTGCCCGGGTGTTTGGAGGTGTGTGTGTGTGCTCGGACGGGAGTAGTGGGTGTTTATCAAAACATAAGAATAAGCGAAGTAAGAAAAACTAACGTAAGGCAAACGAACGATAAAGAAAACGCACAAAAAACACGTGAAAATGGCTAAATAACCCTGCTTCAGATGGTACCCGGCGTTGCCCGGGTGTTTTTGGGTGTGTGTGGTCGAACGGGATGGTGGGTGTTAATGAAAACCTAAAACAAAAAAACGAACGTTAAAAAATCTGAAAAACACGGGAAAATGGCTTAAATAACTCTGTTTCAATATAAAAATTAAAAAGAAAAAAGATATCTCACACCACGATTCGAACCCAAAACCTTTGGATAAGGAGGCCGCGCTCTAAGCAACTGAACTAAGACGACGTGGCCGAAATTGTGTCGCTTTTTCAAATATTTAAAGTAAATCAGGTTACGACGTCGTATGACGTATGCGTAGAAGCGAACTCGTCAGGAGAGGAGGGTTTTTGCTGACCCCCACCCTGTAGAAAAGCGACGATTTTAGGTTAAAAACTTAACGTTTTTGGCCAATCTTTCGATATTTGTCGAGCGAAGGTTAGAAGTTTAAAATGATACCGATCTGGTGAAAATCCGTGACCCGTGTGGACAGTTTTTGCGAGATATACAAACACACAAACATACGTACACACATTTTCGCTTTTATATTTCTAGAGTAGCGGAAGGGTACCCGGTGATACCCGGGTGTTTTGAGTAAATCAACACTCTGGGGATGGGGGAGTTTAAAATAATAAAAAAAAGTTTTGGTTGGAGAGTATGAGGATCGAACCCGAACTCTTTAGGCAAGTTGGAAATTAAAGTGTGAAAAAATAAGACGTACGACGTTAACCACTGGGCTACGGAGACATATAAGAGAAATACACTTGAATTTATTTATTTAAGTATTGACAGGTGGCAGCAATAAAAGTTAACTCTGCTGCTTGTATTTGACCTAATTATTGAGGTCAAATAGAAGTCACGCAGTTAATTTTGGTTTGTTTACCCAAGTTTTTTCCCCAACAGATGTTTGGGAGGTGGAAACCAGCTCCCCATTTTCCAGATTGATTAGCAATTGTCTGATATGAGAGGACTTTGTACCCACATTGATCAAAGTTGGTTGCTTCTGGACATTTCCCGGCGCGATATCGAGAACGCTGATAGCCTCTGAATTAGTTTCTCTTTTTTTACGAAAAAGCCGAATCAACACGTGAGAAGCCAAAATAGCAATAATTTTGTAAAGGTCGATGTAGATAGATGTAGACGCGCTTTCCCAAATCCTAGATATCATTATCTACGGCGTATATAAACATTTCTAAGCGATCGTAACCCCCCCCCAAGGACCGTGTGCGAGAAAAGCCTTTGGGAGACATACACGAAATGTCACACACATTTTGCCTTTTATATATATATATATATATATATATATATATATATATATATATAGATGTATAACAAAGGTTTTAAGCCGTCTGAAGAGTAGGTATTGTTAAGTATTTTAAAATGATATAATATTTGAATGTGTAGCTACGAAACAATTGTAACATATAAGGAATACACGATATGATGTTCTCATTTTATATTTGGTTGTCTTTGTTTTCCGAAAATATTATGTATACGTGTGTGTATGTGTATCCACTAAAAGTAAGACAGTCAACGTGCTTCTCTATTGATTTTTGTCTTTAATTAAAAGTACAAAATACGCGTTAAAATCCTCTATGGTTCTGAGATTGATTTATATATGTAATTATTATATGTCAATTGTTCTGATTAGTCGTTATCATAGTTAACTTAACACATACTACAGGTGATCTTCTCTGACTACGTTTATTCATCTGTTTCCTACTCCTTCCTTATATATATCTATGAACATGTAAATAAATTCCGTTTTTTTTCGTGTTGTCATCTAAAATGCATTCGTGTGTCGTTACACAACACTGTATATTTTTCTTTCTTTCTTCATTTTTTTCGCCAGGGAAATAAGTATAGAATCCGCATATTGTTCGTCAGCGGCAATATATTCTCATACCGGAAAGATACGCTTGGTTCGGATGACCACCATGACGGGGGAAAAAGAATAATAAAAAAAGGAAAAGAAATTAAAGTCTGATGTTGGCTTATATCGCCAAAATATTAATTTTAACCAGAAAAATATTGCTTTACTTTACATACGTTGTAATTTAGCTTATAAACGTATTTCATACATACTTTTAAAAAATTCAACGCTTATATTATGGAAAACACAACTTTGAATATGAATATATATATATATATATATATATATATATATATATATATATATATATATATATGCATATATAGATATATATATATACTAGCGTGGGTGGCCGGTGTTGCCCGGGTGTTTGGAGGTGTATGCTGAGCAAAAAAAAAAAAGGTCAATTTTTTAAACTTTTACCCCAATTATGACCCCATAAAATTTATTTTTGGGGGCTCAACTCATCAGACAGATAGACGGAAAGACAAACACACAGACACGATCACTTTTATAGATATACTAGCGTGGGTACCCAGCATTGCCCGGGTGTTTGGAGCTGTATGATGAGCAACAAAAAAAAGGTCAATTTTTTAAACTTTTACCCCAATTATAACTCCATAAAATTTATTTTGGGGGCTCAACTCAATTTATTAAGTTAGATCCATCTCAAAGGAAACTATATCTAAATTTCACGTGTGTAGAACCAAAATTGTCGGAGGAGTTTGGTAGAGTTCTCAAAGGTCAAATCGTTCAACTTTGACCACTTAACAGCTAAATTTCTCGCCGAAAACCGATCACAAAGATTTTCCCAAAACTCAGTATCCTGTATATCAAATTTCACGTCTGTAGACTGAAAATTGACAGAGTTATTGCGTAAGGAAATGTACACACACAGATACACAGACAGACACTTTCACTTATATATATATATATATATATATATATATATATATATATATATATAGTCATCCACATACCGTACTGATACAGGCAATCGCCTCAAGCCGAGATCGAAATCCCGCCCGCCCAAATGACAGTCAAGGTTTCTCACCATTACGATGTACGGCTGATGCTGAATAGGTAATGAATTAACAATGTTTTGACATCGTCCAAATGCCTCGATTTGTTTACACAAAGAGCGTCGCTTAATACGCTAATGGCAGTTTGTATATCACTTCCCAATATGCTCACCCCAAGATAGAGCACATTATAGTCATCCACATATAGTACTGTTTCGCTGTTTCACAGTTCATTTATATATATACTAGCATGAGTGTCCGGCGTTGCCCGGGTGTTTTGAGGTGTATGCTTAGCAAAAAAAGGGCCTTTTTTAACTTTGTCTTCTATTATGACCCCTTAATATTTATACTTTAGGGCTCAAATCAAGTTATCAAGTTAGATCCATGTCCAATGCACCTGGATCTAAAATTTCAAGTGTTTAGACCGAAAATTGTCGGAGGAGTTTGGTAGAGTTCTCAACGGTCAAATCGTTGAACTTTGACTCCTTACTCGCAAAATTACTGTCCGAAAACCGATCACATAGATTTTCCCAAATCTCGGTACCCTTTATATCAAATTTCGAGTCTGTAGGCTTAAAACTGACAGAGTTTTTTTGTAAGAAAATGTACACACACAGACACACACAGAGACAGACACTTTCATATATATATATATATATATATATATATATATATATATATATATATATATATATAGGTTATTTTTTCGATAAAATGTATATTGATATATGCGGTGTACATGTGACACATAACAATATAAATAGCACGAAAATTATTATTATAACGTGACGTGAAAAGTTTACGAGGAATTAGTAAAAAAAAAACAACAACAAAAAATGGCGATAGTACTGTTTAGATATTACACCTTATAGTGATATTGCATTGTTCACACACATATACAATTTAATTATGTGACCAATAATTCTGATATATCAAATATAATTCATAATTCTGTTTGAGCCCTAGAAAAGCGACACATCTGTTATGAGAATTCCGTTGACTTGAATAAAAGAACAATGTGGTTATCGACACGGAGATTTTGGTCAACTTCTGCGTTGACTCATTATACAGTAATACATCCATCAAGCATGTCTTAGTTTATTGTAAATACAAAGATAAAACGTTTGATCTCCATCTCAGCTAATGAATATAATTAGCAAACATATAAAGTGTGTAATAATCTATTTTATGTTCAACAGTATCGCTTACAACCAAAACTGTGGACGCCCTGCGGGTATTTCGCTAATTGGGTTCTTAGCTTTTCTATGTTTAGAATTTTAGTTGCTAATACTTTATGGTATATACCGCCGAAATCTCGTAACTACTACCAGTCTATCTATCTATCTATCTATCGATCTATCTATCTATCTCTTTCTATACATATATGTATGTATATATATGTATATATACGTATATATATGTATATATGTGTGTGCGTGTATATATATATATATATATATGTATATATATATATATATATATATATATATATATAGTGTGTATGTGTATGTGTGTGCAGACATATTTCAGCGTTAATATTATTCGAATTCCAAATTCATCGAGTCATTATATCAACTTCACTTGTCCTGGCAATTATCTTTTAAAGAAAATATTGGTTCACCGGAGCACTACATTGTCATGTACGTGCTTCCAGCCTTCTCGCACACTAGTCAATTCTATTTTTTGTTCAATTTCAATTAAATTTAACATATTAGCACGAGTTTATTGCAGGAAGCTACATCATTGATATTCACTCCCCATGAAGTGAATCTTTGTCAGGGCAGCTTATTTGACGTTACTTTTTGCCTTGAAGTGTCGTCCTCTTCTCAGAAATAGGCGCTGTATGTGGGAAATCTTTTCAAATTTTCACTAATCTGCTACTGTTTGGATCGACATCGCTTAACTTCGATGATATAACTAAAACCAATATAGAAACGATTACACCGTATACAGTAAAACAGTGATGAGAATGGCGTGTAAGTATAATGTTCTCTCTAAGTATGTTCAACCTGTTCTATTATTTCTGTTTTCCCTCAATGCTATATACCAAAAAGCAATTCACATAGCCACTGAGACTATAGGTGCTACTGATTATCAAGAGACAGATTTATAGACATTTTAAGTGGTTCGCTGTGACGTGAAATGTTGCTCACATTACATTGCAAATCATACTAGTTTATATAATCGGGGATACAAAGAGCAGGCTGATAATTTCAAATGCAATCAGTTTCAGGGCAAAAAATTATTAAAATAAAAAGGTTTCAGCCATTTGGGAACGTCTACTGTGAAGTTGTGGGATTTTCTGGTTGTCGGGTTGCTCAGGAGAATGTACGGTTAGGATGCACATCTGCAGCCAGTAAGTCAGAACAGATTCCGTTTACTTATTTGTAAAAAGCCGTGTAAGACAAAGGCAACATGACAATATAGGAACGATTAAGTTAGAGGAATTTTTGAATCTCTCACCAATGGGGGAGACTAAAGATGTGTGCATCAATCAAGATATTGAAACAATACATCGCATGGGCGAATCGTGATTTTTTCGAGACATATAATACTTGCAGGTGTGAGAAGATTTGTATTCCGGTTGACAGAATTTATAGTTTTTGCAGTAAATTGGCACTATTTGTTTATGTATTGGTTCTAATTGTATATACTTGTTTCGCACTGCTCGTCTTCTGCTGATTGCTCCTTCTGCAGACGCACTGATATTTATTCTGTCGTTTTTATACGATTTAGCACATTTATTTAAAATCTCTAATTAAAGTTAATATTGTATAATCTATTTCTTATTCTGCTCATTAATTCAATTCCAGCTGTGATACTTAAACTCTCTTTGAACAATAAAAAATTTATTTTTCTGAAAAATCTATAATAAACGCTACTTAGAAGAGAGTATGTTGAAAATAGAGTTAAGTCATCTCAAACGTCTACATTATACTGAACAACCAAAACAAATCACAAATTCATATTATTTGGATTCTGCGCACTATTGTTCTTTTTTTACGACGTTACAATTGATACAATCGCCGACCTTCTTCAGGTGTATCTTGTCGCACTTTGGAATCGTCATGGGATTTCGAACCGAACCTTTTATTTAATTCAAGAGGGTAGCATAGTATTCTCAGACCTCTCCTCACCCGTCGTGCTACTCCTGTGAATTAAATAAAGGAGTCTGTTCGAAATTCCGTCCAGATTTCAGGGTTCGACAGAACGATTCCAGAGCTAGATATGCTACAGTGAAGACAGTCAAAGGTTATATCAACCGAAACGTTGTGAAAATGACACTAAAGATGAGAACAGTATTCCAGAGAATTTAAATGATACGAATAACCAATCCTCATCTCAGAAACTAAACAACCTTACAAAACAAACATGGATATGAAAGAATAATAATAAAAAAAGATGATCCTACAAATTCTATTTCCAACACGCACTTCTGTTACAACAAACACTAATTCGATTATTGATCAACTTAAAAACCTACGAATCAAAACGGCATGCAGTTATTGGAAAAATATGTACATAAATACGGAACGTAATTTTTATAAATTCAATAAATTTATTTTCTTGTTTCCTCATTTAGAAGAAAACTTATGTTTTTTTATTTCTTTTAAAATGGTTCAATTCGATAATGCAAAAATATATATCATTACGGATGTTAGGGTAAAACGTGCGCATGTGTTTGCTCGATTGATCGATAAGAAATATACCTTGTGTATGTGTGTGTATGTGTGTATGTATGGTTGTGTGGTTGTGTGTGTTAAATAATATTTCTGGCTTAACTAGCAAGACTACACAGCCTCGTCCGGGCTCAAATTTCCTTTACAAGAAAAATTGAATGGTAGATTGAGCAAGATGCTTAATATTGTCATATAATTCTGCAATAAAAATAAAAATTTATTTGGAATATTTGAGCAAGTTTATTAGTTGAATCATGGAACTGATTATTATTATTATTATTATTATTATTATTATTACATAATACAGTTTTTAAAAATGCGAAAGAATAGGCAAGCATCGCTTTAATTTAAAAATTCTCTTTCTGAATAAAATACGCGATATCGTCTAATTGCATGAATTTTATCGAAACAGAACCGGAAATTATATTGCATTTTTGTTTGCTTTTTACTGTAGTTTACCTAAGTAAATTGATGTATTTTTTAAACGTCGACATTTTGGCAGATAGAATATTTGTTTTGTAAAACGGTATAATAAAGAGGTCACACACACACACACACCCACACATATATATATATATATATATATATATATATATATATATATATATATATATATATATATATATATATATATATAAAAGAAAACGGTTTTCTTGGAAAATTCAACTACTTCTAGCTGAGTTTATAAGTAATGAGCAACATTTAATTTTAGACCCAATCATTGACGTTTTACGCAATAAGTTCTATCCTACGAATTTCTTATGTACATGGTATATCTTGATAGTTGACAGCAAACTTTAGATGGTTTGCATATTACAGTTGGATTTAAGCTGAGTTGGAATAATCGTAGCCCGATTGGTGCGTTATAATGTGACACAGAGGAGAACTTAAATAAGTGCAGATGATGTGATCTCAGTGCTTGAAAGCATTGATGCTATTTATTTTTTCAAGAACTTTCATTTATAAAATTCAAAACATCTGAAACGCAAAATATTCATATAACTTATAAAGGTCGTTTTAATTTATTACTTATGCAACTAATATATAAAAAGGGCTTTGTTTGCGTGTGTGTGAGTTCATTCTCTATGGTATCCGAAAAGGTTGGATCGATAATTTGAAATATCACACGAAAATACTTGATGTATTTAAGACTGTTTCTCTATAGGTTTTAGATCGGGATGCGTCTGATAAGTATCAAGAATCTAAAAAGCCCGATTAAAGAAAGTCAGATTTTGATCAAATTTAGGACTTTTACAAAAGCTAACATTACAAGTGCGTTTGAGAAGTTTTATCTCCACGCAAACAAAGAGATTCAGCATATAAAATTAGCTGTATAATATCTTATAAGATAGGGGGGGACGTTATAAAATGAATATTTAATTTTAGAGAACAATTGGAACAGGATATTGACTTGCATACGTTTTACTTCAATTCTAGTAAATATGTAAAAATGGCTTCATAAAATAAGCGGTTGGTTCTTTGATAAGACGGTAACGCGTTCAAAATGAATGTGATTAATTAGATCCCAATTAGAACCATGATAATTGACTTCTGCATTAAGGGAAACCATTATTTACAGAAAATTTAAATTAAAAAAAAAACAGTAGATTATCTACAGTGCAATGTAGACTACAACAAGTTATTGTGGATAAGGTCACTGCTGGGAGACATGTAAAGCTTCTTCTTGGATCACTGTGGGGAGTCTCTTACTAGAGCAAGCAATCAGTTGATTTGATTAAAAAAAAAGAAATGGTATCAGTTTTATGCCTACATTGGATGGAAAACGCATTAAAATCGGGATGCTATATAGACAAAAGTATTATGTGGATCCAAACCATAAGGAATAAAGTTAGATATAATTATAGTATATCATCGGATCAATAAAGAAGAAAAATAAAAGAGTACGAGTAGAGCTTTTGCCATCTTAATAGGTTTACTTATTAAAGATATCGTTTATAATTCATTTGATATGTATGTATATATATATATGTGTGTATATGTATTTATATATATATATATATATACATGTATGTGTGCTTAAACGTGAAATATGCATTACGTTTAAAAGCCAAATTACAACGCAATCTTTTATAAAATGAACAAATATCTCTGTATTTAAATCACATATTTCTGCGTATCAATGTGCGATGTAATGGATTTCAATTACAATAAATGCATAAGAGGGTGGATCTTCGCCCAATCCCGTAAAATAACAGGCCCCTCTACTGGTAACATGACTAAAAATTCTCCATCTGGACAGAACAGTTTTACACCAATTTTATGTTCCCTTGCGAGCATTAGTATATAGATATAGTAATACTAAATCTTATGTCATAATCCTTATTTTAATTCTGATTCAAATTCGTTATGTTTTGGATTCTAGTGAATGTGTAACGATATTCAATTCAACTTATAAGTAACAACTGAAATTCTTATAATCTTATGTAATGTATATTTGTTTACTACGCATCTTAAATATGTGATTTTTTTAAGTGTGTGTGTGAGCGCATATGATGCCTCCCACAAAAAAAACTCTAAAATATTCTAGATAAACTTAAATATGTCGACTGTACATTAATTAATAGTTAATATCTATATTTTGGAAGTTTAAATAAAAAAAATGTATCAGGGTTTTCACAAAAGTCTTCAAACTTTTCTTTTTCTCATTTTTAAAAAATTGAATGAAAGTAAGTACAGTTCACATTATACTAGCATCAATTTTGCACTTAGCAGCTGCGTATCAAAATTCATAATGGAAAGTCAATTAGATTTGGAATTAATCCTATACATAGAAACTATAATATATGCACATAACTTCTTTATATACATACCGATATTTCTTCTATAATTGCTTCTGCTAGAAATGTTCCTACTTTGAAAAATGGAAAACGTATATTAATCCATTGTAAATAATGGAAACATAAGAAAAGAATTGTGATAATTTGGAGACATTGATTAATTCACAGGATAATGAGATGTTGCAAAGAGCCATAATATGAGTGTATCTAGCGCGAGGTTTTCTTGCAAGAATGGAGGAATGTGACTCAATAAGTTTGAGCATCGAAGGAATGCAATACGCTTTAATTTTCTGGCCCAGTGTTGCTAAAAATGTTCAAATAATGAACGTCGTAGTATTATACGCCAGGGTGTGCATGAGCAGAAATATGATTTAAAATTTAAAAAAAATTAAAACAAGAAAAAAAAAGTCATGAGAAATCCTAAGAGGCGATTGAAGAGAGTAAACCGGAAAGTATTTTAATTAAAGACATTTAGAAACATTTTTGTTTATTACAGTAAATCAGGAATTTCTAAAATCATGCACGTACTCATTTGAAAACAAAAACCTTTAATTTCCTTCAAACTGGATTCACAAAACATATGCAGATTAGAATCTATTGTATGATTCAGTTTGATTTATCTTTTCTATCTGAGTTTCGAACATATTGTCATGCCTTTTTGAAATAAAACGTAAATTACTACATAATATGTACTTAAAACACAATGAACATATTTAATTTAATTAAATACTATTTTCGTTTTGTTCTTTCCCGGCAAAGTAAATTCGTGATATAATCGTAGGTCGATTAACCCGTGCTCTTACCTGCACAATAGCTTAAGAATGCCTCCTTGTATTGAAGCCACTATCGATAAATGCGTCTAAATCAGTTGTTCTTATCCTAAACAAGGACCGTCCACGCTGCACACGTCTGCATTCATTTGTTCATATAATGTACATCAAATGAAGAATTCAAAGACAAAAATTCAAAAATAAAAAATTCAAAGATAAAAAAAAATCAAAATCAATAATCAGCTAATATTCTTTTCTCATACAAAGAGGGAGATTAATCTGACATTAGCCAAAGTCAAAAGCACGTTATATTTATTGAGTCGCATCAGCTAATTATGTTACAATTACTTCCATTGTAATTATAGTTAATTACTTGAAGTTTGTAATTTGCTCGTTGTAATAATACGGGTTCATAGGAAAAAGGAAATAAAGTCACATGAACGAGGGAAAGCATGTATTAATCTTTTTTAGTTTATTTTGATGTGTCTCATCTTAATTGCGAGCAACAAGATTTTACCTACGTGTTTGTATATGACGTCACCTCTACTCAATTATGTAGTACGTTTTCACTCTTACGATCTACTCTTCAAGTCATAGTTTCTCATTTTTCCCCTCTTGTTTATTCGACTAACTGCCGTGTAATATTAGTAAATATAGCCAAGAAACTAATGTATGAAGTAGTTTAGCCAATGTATGAATTATCTTACTGGTCCATTAAAATTAATCCATGAATTAACGAGCAATCCAAATAGTATGTAGTAAGGTTTATTTTCTTATACAAGAAGTGTAACATAATGGGGAAAATGGCAGCTAAGATATGGGAAAAATGTGCGATCAGCGAAGTTTTCCAGATTTTCTTTTTTTTTACCTTAGGCATTGTATGATAGTTAGAAATAAGAGTGAATTTAGTTCAGGGGATTTTTGCTATTACAAGACAAAAGAATGTTACTATTGACGACGAATAAAAGGGTCTACTACGCATGTGTACAAGACATACTAAAGTATGGAAGTAAAATCAGGCAGGTTAAATTAGAGACAGACGTTGCAAAAAAAAAGAAACGATATAAGAAGTGTATAGGATGTATAACGCACGTCTCAAAAACAGGCTCAAAAGTGATGACCTGAGAGAAATCTGGAGAATATAGGAAAATTTGTGAAAAACAGGAGGCTTCGGTGCTATGGTCACATTAAAAGAAACATTTGCCATGAATAGATTCGCAGTTGAATGATGATGAAAACTATAGGAGAATTGATAATCTCTACAAATAACCCATCTTATGCAATAGTAACCCTAGATAACTGCAATTATTTTCCCTTTGTCTGCGATGTCGCTCATAGAATTTGAGGGGTAAATTACAAAATAGCGTGACAGTCTCCTAAACCTCGCATTTTCCTAAACTGTCCTTTCGATCTCGCATTCTATGAGCCATGTTTCTGATGAAAGGGGGATAATTTCTGTTTTTTTGGATTGTATGTTGTTTTAGTGGATAGTATGTTGAGGGTTTCATACATGTAAGCCTTTGTATAGCTTGATTGCTATAATGTGTTCATAACATATATATATATATATATATATATATATGGCGAGTGTATGCTCGACAATGAGTAATGGTTAAAATTATTTAAATAGAATAAATGTAAAATGGACGCAAGTGTTCGACTGCATGATAAAAAACCATTTAAATTTTTGCAGTATAAAACATGATGTTTGTTTAAGCATTTATTAAGTGCACATTGCTAATCATTTAGCAATGGGATAGTATAAATTTGGCACACTACTTCAAGTAATGTATGACAGCTCGATTTTTCCTTCATTTCATCGATGCTATAAAGCAATGTCGGCTACACATGAAGTAAAATAAATGGTTAAGTATCAACAAATTTACAAATGAAATATATCGCATTTCCTCGTCTTAACAGACGCTGTCTATCTCAACGCTCATGACCATCCTAACCGCAATTGCTTGTTGAATCGTTAGTGACACCTAAACCGCATCCATGGTCTCAAAGGTGACTTTTCCGGCCAGCAGTTCACTTGTACGGTCTGCAACTTATGTAACAGACAAGGTTGAGCGTTTAAACTTGTTTCACTTCTGCCCCCGCTTTTCTGCTCTCTGTTGTTTTTTTTTTTGTTTGTTTTTTGTAGTTAATGTAGGTAGCTTTCGAGAAAAGCATCCAATCACAAGCCTAAAATTTTCAACTGTTCAATGCATTAAGCAAGACTGACACATTGCCTTTCCTCAGCTTTCTCTTGAGCTCAGAATGAATGAAATATATAGTTAGACACACAAACTACGCAGGTACAAACTCATATATATTGTAAGGACACATGTGCATATAGTATTAAGTTATATGCTTTCAAAATGCAAGCATTGCATCACCATTAAAGATTTTTATGAGGCAATCAGTTAAAGAAGACAATCTTATTGATGCTATTATCCAATTTCTTACTACATGACATAATAACTAAGTATATCAATCAAAAAAAGATGTCTAATAGGTTATTAAGCTCGATATAAAGATAGCCACGTTTAAAAAAACAAGCAGTTAGCAAATGTTAAAGGTCTAATCGGTCGAAAACTTGCAAAGGTAACATGGAAATAATAATCTATCGATTATCGATTCAATACAAGTTCTTATAGTTGTTTGATTAATCTGTAAAGACGCATAACAAATACATTTTATTTCATGGTACTTGTTTCATATAACAACGTTAATCGACAAAGAGTATGTTTTATGTGGATTGAATAAATTGTTTTATTACGACGTTTTTTTTAATAAAACTTTGAAAATATTGTAACGTGAAAGAAAAAATATTTGTTAAATAATAAAAGTGAGGAAACGTTATATTTCATCGATGAAATAACGGCGAAATTTATCCTTTACTATCGATTGGTTCGAAAATCTGGGTCATAGATATTGAAAATTCGTCGAGATGCCACCGATTCTTATAGATGATACAAAGTATGTTTAGGGCATGATAATTGGTATCAGTTTTATGCCTACATTGGATGGTTGGTTTGTTGTTTTTGTTTTACGGCATATCAACCCTTATCAGGTTATTTAATGCCGAATCCAGTGATTTTGAAAATCAATTTTTTAATAGAATATATTTGTTGTTTTTAAGTCGGTTTCTATTTTACCCATAGTTGGAACCCTAACAGGTACTACCAGTCCGGTCAGAGTGGACCTGAGAGCAATAGAAATTAAAAGGTGGTTCTACACTCCCCGAAGCTGGGGCCTCACCATCGGATATAGTTTAAGGTCATATTCAGGACCACATTGAATGAAAAACGCATTAAAATCGGGATGCTATGTAAACAAAAGTATAATATGAATCCAAATCATGAGGAATAAAGTTAGATATAATTTTAGTATATCATCGTATCAATAAAGAACAAACATAAAAGAAACTGAGTAGAGCTTTTTACTATCTTAATAGGTTTACTTATTAAAGATATCTTTTATAATTCATCTGATATGTATGTATATAAATATATGTGTGTATATGTATACTTAAAAATGGAATACGTATGTTATAAGTTTGAAATCCAAATTACAACGCAATGTTTTGTAAAGTAAACAGATATTTATTTGTTTAAAAGCAAATATTTCGACGTGATACTCCTTCTTCAGAATATTTTTCTAAACTTTTCTTATGATGTTATTAAAACGAACAGAATCTAACAGTAAAAATCCGTGTGTTTTTCTTCTACGTTGATATTTTTTAATATTCAGGAAAGAACACGTCGGCGCGCGTGGTATGAAACAGTTAGTTATGTTTGGTTTGTTCTCTACGTTATACAAGCGTTGTTGATATTTTAAACTGAAATACTCATGCTACATGTTTAGAAAGCCAAAATATAACGCAAATATTTTGTGAAATATACAAACATTTATTAGTTTAAAATAAATATTTCGACGTGCTACATCTTCCTCGGGATATTTTTTAAAACTTTCAGTGCTATGATGCTATTAAAACGAAAAGTATCTAAGAGTATTAAAGTCGTGTGTCTTTCTCCAACGAAGGGAGAGAATGCGAATTTCATTTATCAATTTAAACTACAACAAATAAGTGTGTGTTTATATTAAAAAGTCTTTGCGTTAAAAGTGTTCTTTTAAACGTTTAAGATACGTATTTCATTTTAAAATTTAAACACCGCTTATGTTAAGGAAAAAACAACCTCAATATATTATACCACGCGCGCCAGCACGTTTTCTCCCAGACATTAGAAAAATACACATGCTTTTAACAACTAAATTCTTTTGGTTTAAATAAAATCGTAGCATTGAAAATGGAAATAAAAATAAAATATAACATTCTGAGGAAGACGTATCAAGTCTAGATATTAATGTTAAACAAATAAATGTATGTTTTTATTACAAAATATTTACGTCGTAATTTGGCTTTTCAACGTATAACTAATGTATTCCCTTTTTAAACTAAACATTGTTTATATAATTGAGAACATACCATACATATGTATAACTAGCAGGGAGATTCGACGTTGCCCGGGATTCAATGATGATCAACGAATATTTCACACTCCTGTACTTTTATTGTCATCGAAATCCGTGAAATCGCCCAGGAGGAAGCTTCACATTCCTCCAAGCAGTAACTTAGTCCAAAATATATGTTATTCTACATTGCAATCTAGAGCACTTACTGTTTCTTTTAGAAAATAATTTGATTTAAACTGCTTTCCAGCTCACGAAAATAAAAAGCATTAAGAAATTTACGCGCGGTGTTTGAACCTACAGACTACGTCATAAAAAAAAACAAACAAAAAAAAACAGGCTAACAACTTACCCACAGTTGAATTTTCACGGCCTATTGTTCTATGATTGTTGCTAAGGGACGACATGAAAAAATGGTTTATTGATGAGAGATAAATTAAATAACGGTCTCGATTATCGGTAATTATCGAGGGTATTCTGAGAAAAAAACTAAAGATTACTCTCAATCTTATACATTAAAGATCTGTACTTTTTTTTTTAAATCTGTTCATCAATTTCGGAATCTATAAGGAACGAAATCACACAGACAAAATTGCATCAATATTATCGCAGAGATTATATTATAATTAAACGATAATCATTGTCTACCTTCAGACACGAGTATTTCATGGTTGCGCAATCATCAATGTAGGGTAACAATTCTAGTCAGTCATGGGATTCGAACCCAGCTACGAAGCGATCTTTTGCTCCATTTGCCGAGCTTCTACTTCAGGGCCACCAAATAATTGCGACGGGAATAAGGGAATTAAGGAATATTAAACGCTGAGTTCGGGCGAGTGCATAGGGTAATCTAGAGTGTTCGAACGAATGGAAGTCGTAAACATTGCATAAACGCTAGTTGATTGCCTTAGTTATAAATTTGCAGACAGTGCCCATCCGCAAGTATTCTTATAGGGGCTTGATAATTAGAATTAAACAATAATTATTTATTTTTACCTAGAGACGCTAGTCTTTCATGCTTACGCAATTATCAGTGGAGGGTAACAATTCCTGCCGGCTATGTGATTCGAACCCAGCCACGAAGCCACCTTTTACAGAGATAATGGATTAAACATACACTATGTAAGAGTAATTCAGCTTTATTGAAGAGGATATCATTTTTGTTCATGTCAAATTAGTCGAGATTTAAAATCCTGGTCGAAGCAAACAGAAACAGAAACATTCAAATGAACTTTGCCTGGACGCCAATATGCATCATGAGAAAAACTTGCCTAAAAATGTAAACACAATGGAAGAAGTTTAAAAAGAAATAAATAACCAAATGCAAATTTCCTTTTTGCGCAAGTTTTTGTGTGTGGGTGTGTGCGTGTTTGGGGAGGTTGTATTTATATGGCAAAGTAAATACGTACTTGTTCAGTAGATAATAGTTAATCACATGGAGAGAAATGAATGACACATTGCAATTTCCTCATTTCAATATTGGCATTCAGGTCACATCTCTGAGGTGTTCTTCTAATACAGCATCTATTCTGTTTGCCAAATATTGGAATCGTCCACACATATATATAATATGTATGATGAAAATTGTGAAAATAATATTATACCTAACCATATATATATATATATATATATATATATATATATATATATATATATATATATATATATATATATATCGATAAAGAGCGATATATTATTTCCATAATTTTACTCATACATATTATATATATATATATATATATATATATATATATATATATATATAAAGCTGGATGTCTCTGTGTGTATGTGTGTGCGTGTGTGTGTGTGTCTGGTCACGAATAGGCTTCTGTATGGTTGACTATTTTAAACAACTGATTATGTATAATGATAGAAGATGTATCGAGACACAGGAATGGGTGTGTTTCATCTGGCAAAACGGTGGTTCATTAAAATTGTGGGGTCTGGGTTCGCGCCTGGTCCACAAAGTATGGAAATAAAAAATTTAAAAATTTAAAAATAACGTTTACAAGTGTTTTTGATATTGATGTACATAAGAATACTTTGATAAGTATGTTTTTACTTAAATAGGGATGGTATAATAAAATCGTGGGGTCTGCGTTCGGGCCTGGCCTCCATAGAATGGAAATAGGCACAAACATTAATAAAAACATTTCATATCTATCTGCGTAAGTATACTTTGGTAATTATGTTTCAATTTGAAGAAATATGGTATAATAAAAGTATGGGGTGTTCGTTCGCGCTTGACCTCCAAAGAATGGAAATATGGCACAAAGTGTAACAAGGTTTTTTAATATAGATCCCCAGAATATTGTGATAAGTGTTTCAGTGTGAACCTGTAGGATATAATAAATTATGGGGTTTATCTATTTTATTTTTACTTTCATCATATTTTGCTTTGGTTTTGCTACTCCCAAATTCGAAGCTATCGCTTTACAACCCTTCCTTTTCATAACCTATGATACGTTCATAAATCAGAGTCCATTTTCTGTAGGCTGTTATTGAACCCAGACAACGACGGGTACTTTTGCTAGCATATATATATATATATATATATATATATATATATATATATATATATATATATATATATATCCATGCCTGCAGTAGTGTTTGAATATATAGTTAAGTGGCAGTTTTAGTCATTCAGCGCTCACTCATTTTTTGGCCAAATGTCAAACAATTATTACAGTTTATAAATCACCATCTCAGCTATATTTTGAAAAGTAAAATTTTATTTTCGTCATGTAAAACAAAAGTTCTGGGGAATTTTCGAGTGTTCAAAATCGTAATAAAACGTAAGGAGGTGAGCGACGTTTTTTTATAACTGGTTTCCATAGCAACTACGTCGCTTAAACGACTAGTTTTGTTACCAATTTACCGCTTTCGCGAAAAGAAAAGTAACAAGCGAAACAGAGAGAATGATAGGGAGGTGATTAGAGGCATTTTATTGAAAGCATATGTGTGCCGTACATTGTTATTACATTTGCGTATATTATGTCTATGGTGCAAAAAATAAGACTGAAATTAAGCAAAGAACAAGTAAATTTACTGGAAGTCTGGAAAAATCATGGATTACTATAAAAGCTGGAAAAGAAAACGAAAATATATTCCAGTAAAAATTATAATAAATGTATAACTTTAAATATTGCAGCATTAAGAATTTCGTAAAATTCAATTAATAACATTATATAATCGATTCTTAATGCTACAATATTTTAAGTAATAATTTTTGAATACTTTTTACTAGAATATATTGTCCCTTTTCTTTTTCAGTTTAAACAACTAGTCCTATACTTTTCCATGTTTGACCTAACCATATTACTTTTCATGCTCGCATTTTTCTATTGTAATATATATATACATATATTCATAATATATATAGAGAGATAATATTAATTCCTTAATTTTCAGCATGCATAATATATATATATATATATATATATATATATATATATATATATATATATATATATATACTAACTAATAATAATATATATGAAACTCTAGTCCCCTTTGAATAATCTTTTGTACCGTTCCAAAACTTTCTGAAAGACTCCATGGAAGTATTTTTGGAAACGTGTCAATAATCCTCGTCACAGCCGTTTTCCTCTTCTCAATTGTCTTATAACTACAGCCTTTAAAGTGTCACTTGAGCTTGGGTAATTATCAAAAGTCATGCAGAGCAAATCTGGAATATAGTGTATGTGAGTAACTGGCTTGATGTCTATCTTTGTCAGATATTCTGTGACAAGGATGGAGTTATTGACTGGTGCATTGTCCTGGTGGATATATCATATAGATATAATACACACACGCATATATATATATATATATATATATATATATATATATATATTCGTAGTCATCGATATACAGTCCTGTTTCGTTGTATCACAACTCATCAGTACCGCTAAACTAGCACCTCTCCCAAACAAAGGATCGAACCTAGAACTGTCGTGTTGACAGTCGGCAGCTCTGCCTCTCGCCACGGAAGCGACGCCCGCAAATAACTCGTCCGAATGACTATTTAAACAAACATCCCTCCGCTACTTTACAGTGCTCAAACCGCCTGTTTGTAAACAATCCGTGATCTTTGCATTTTTCAGCCAATTAAGTAGCGAGTAAGAACTATTTACGACAGTGCTCTATCCAAATAGGGGGGGGCGGTTTTAAAATATATTTGTAGTCACCGACATACAGTCCTGTTTCGTTGTATCACAACTCATCAGTGCCGCTAGACTAGCACCTCTCCCAAGCCAAGGATCGAACCTAGAACTGTCGTGTTGAAAGCTCTACTTCTCGACCACGGAAGCGACTAGAATATATATATTCTTAATATATTTTTTCGTCAATATACCAACGACGTAAAAAAGGGATAACTTATTTGCATATTCCTATAAAGAAACACAATTTTATCTATCCACTGCTCCGTATTTTTTTTTTATTGGATGCTTCGTTTCTCGTTGTGCATATCTTCTGTATTGTGCATATTGCATAACATTTTGAACTGCATTTAGAGTATATATCTATCAAAAATCGTTGTACATTTCTGATTTACACGCTTGAAACTTGATATGTGGGGTATTTGGACTTGTGATGCAAAATTCGATTTAGATTTTCGCCGGAAAATAGCTGCAAATTAGTCGAAATTTAAAAATAAGAACTTGGCATGCGTAGTTCGACATAATGTAAAAGCTCTATGCATGTGCACACATTCATATGTTGAGCTGCGTTGATTATTCAAGTTTTGACATGAATATGTCGTTGGCTCAAAATGTAACGAATATCACTGGACAGATAAAAGATTTTGTTTCAATGTTAGTTGATTGCATTCAAGTCATATATTTTTTAACTTTAAAATTACTAATACATATTGAATGTAGTATAATAATTAATATATGATTGTCTCTATATGATAAATATGAGATCTGAATATATTAAAATATCATATTAAAACGTATTTTATGATCAGACAATGCTGGTCGGTCTGCTAGTACGATTATATATATATATATATATATATATGTGTGTGTGTGTGTGTGTGTGCGTGTGTGTGTGTGTGTGGGTGAGTGTATATATATATATATATATATATATATATATATATATATATATATATATATATATATAAAAGTGAACATGTCTGTGTGCGTGTCGGTGTGTGTGTGTCTGTGTACATTTCCCTACACACTAACTCTGTCAATTTTAAGTCTACCGACACTAAATTTGATATACAGGGTACTGAAATTTTGGAAAATCTTTGTGATCGGTGGTCGACCAGAAATTTGGCTGTTAAAAGGTCAAAGTTCAAACATTTAATCTTTGAGAACTCTACCAAACTCCTCCGACAATTTGGGGTCTAAATACTTGAAATTTTAGATATAGGTTCCTTGGACATGGATCTATCTTAATAACTTGAGTTGAGCCCAAAATAATAAATGTTGGAGTGTCATAAAACGGGATAAATTTTTAAAAATTGACCGTTTTTTTTAGCTCAACATAGAATCCAAAATCCCGGGCAATGCAAGGTTAAAATGCTAGTATTTGTAAAAGTGAACGTGTCTTTGTGTATCTGTGTACATTTCCCTACGCAATAACTCTGTCAATTTGAAGTATACAGACTCGAAATTTGATATGCAGAGTACTGGGATTTAGGAAAAACTTTGTGATTGGTTTCCGGCCAGAAATATGGCTATTAAAGGTCAAAGTTCAACGATTTTACTTTTGAAAACCCTACCAAACTCCTCCGAAAATTTTGGGTCTAAACACTTGAAATTTTAGATACAGGTTCTTTGGCATGGATTTAACTTAATAACTTGAGTTGAGCCCAAGACAACAAATGTTAAGGGGTCATAATAGGGATCAAATTTTAATAAAATTGACATCTGCGTTTTCTACCAAATTACTCAGACAATATCTTGTCTAAATATTTGAAATTTTACATAAAGGGTATTCAGAGATAGGGCAAACTCTTTAATCGGTTCGGGTTGAAAATTCTTAGTTACCAATATATAAATTATGTATGTATGTATGTTTGCATGTCTGCCTTAAACTTTCGACTGAGGCGACGGATTTTACCAAGATCAGTATCGTTTTGAGGGTCCACCTTACAGACGACAAATATCGAGAAATTGGCTAAAAACATTAATATCTTCGCCTTCAACTGGGCACTTTAGGGTGGTCGGTTTTTTTCATTACTATTTTTGAAAGAAACTCTGTTCATGGAATTTTCGTTTAGATTTTGCTGAAGATAGGAATGAGGAATGTTTTAACGATTGTTTCAGCTAAGTGAGTATTTATTGTGAACGTTTTACTGTTTTTTGTGAACGTTTTTAATTATCTCTCAATATTCATCATTCAACTGGCAATTAATCTGTCCCATTAAACTCAAATGGCTTTCGACCGTGATAAGTGGGGAAGCTTAATTAAGATCACAATTGAAGTAATGCTAATTCAACTCATCATACCCGATGCTATACTCCGTGCTGGTACCCATTAAGTACATCACACACCCTCTATTCTGTTTTGTACACCTTTAAAACAGTTGATCAAATGTTTACTTTTTTTCGCATTTACAAACTGACCAAAAGATATGGCCGTCGTATTGGGACAACAATAAAAATTGTATCAGGCTAGAATATGTCTCCTGCACTGACGAGAGACGGAACATGTGAAGTGTCGTACCAGAAGAGATACTACACTTTGATCCTATCCAAAATGCATTCGTATCTGTGCATGAGCATGATTTCTACTTTGCTTTTATTCGTGATAGAACGTTGTGCATACCTTTGCCAATAGCATCAATGCATACTTGACTACAATAAATCCAATTGGGTCTGTGGGATAAACAGTAAGTAAACCATGCCGGCCATCGTGTCATCTATTACCAGATTAAAATGTCTGACTTGTTTTATATGGAAACGTTTCGAAATCCAAAAAGAAATGAATTTATGTATTCAGTTATAGTTTAAAGTCAAACCGTATAGTGTGTGCTTTAAAACAAAGGGAAATCAAATTCTCTCGCGTCTCAGTTGTATCGAAGAACCGATTCTTTTTCATCGCTTATAGAATCTCGAATTTCTTTTGTTTTGCCTTGAAGCACAAGTTGATAAGATGTTAACGTCAGCAAGAAAATCGGTAAAGGAAGGGATTCGTGATCGAGGGCATTGCGAAATGCTGATTCAGCAATGTATTGCGTCCGCAGGTCGACATGTCCGCTGTATCGTGGTACGATCGTTAATGTTTTACCTCTCCAATGGGGATTCCTATATATTTGGCTAGAAGCATCTACATTCATCCTCAATCTCTCATATCCAGACACCCACACGTGCCTGAATAAAGACAACAATGAGAGAAATAGTAGTGTGTTATATTTATGTATTATTTGTCATAAAGGAACCAAATCAGAAATAACCTGAGGTCCTCAAGGGCAAAGCGTGACCAGTAACGCAGATACACTAGCGGGATTCGACTCCTTATTGCCAGAGGAAACTTACTGATTATCTATCTGGAATTCTTTCACTAAGAAATCCAGGAACACCTAAACATGCCGATAAAAATACCAATATGTATTTATAGAATACAGGCAAAATTGCTCGAGTTAGCGCGGCGTCAATATCTTAGAATTCTATTCCCTGTATAGCCAACATTTTTCTGTATGCGCATATGTGCGTATATGTAAACAAGAGAGACAGAATAGATTATGTGGCTCAATCTGTTAATATTTTATACGGAAACGCAGAGGTAATGAGTTCGAATCGAACATAATTCAGAAATATATATTTTACTATGATTAGATCCTTAAATGAACGTATAGATTTCAAATAACAATACCACGTCAATTGTTTGATCTTACTTTTATTCTTTTACTAGCGGAGGTACCTGGCGTTGCCCAATTGTTTGGAGGCGTGTGTAGGGGGGAGTAAATAAAGGATAACCGTAGCAATAACCCTGTTTAAATAAAAATAGAAAGAAAAAACGATGGTAAGGTTCTCTACAAAATGCGGCGAAACCAAAACAAAAAAAAAACGAACAAGCGTAAAACTTCTTTAAAAATGAAATCAGAAAAACAAAAAGGAAAAATCAGGGGAAAAAATGATGAACATGCTCGGAAGAAAAAACAGTGAAAAGCGAAAAAAATGGCATAATAACCCTTCGGCTCGATAAAGTACATTCCATGTTTTTTAAGCAACTACGAAGTAAAGAAACCCCAAACCGGTGTTCTTTCGTAACTGTCCTTTGTGAACGATCACGCAACGGTGTAAAGTGGTGGCGTGGCAATGAAGAATTTATTAGAGAGAAAAGATTTTACTACCGCCATTGATTTTAACAGATTTTGGCAGTGAACTCTCAGCAGAAAAAATATAGGAATCTACGATTATCTAGGAAGTGAAGAGGTAATAGACCTGTAACACACCTCACATATTGTGCTGCAGTTTGTGCATATTACATTTGCATGAAATGTCTTTACTTTTAATCCTATTAAGTTTAAAATCGGAGGGAAAAAATGTGTTCATTTTATATATATTCTTTTATTTTATATATCGTAATGACGCATAGATGGCACTTATACATTGTAGGTTTGGTCGTTTTTACTGAAAACTAAATATTTGTAAACGATGCATGGTAACCCGTATTTTGAGCAAACATTGTCAACAATGTTTTAATCTATATTTATCTCTATTCTTTGATTTAAATAGTTGTGTTTGGGAAAATAGTAATCTGTGTCGTTGAAAACATTTTTCTTTCGATGTATCTCAAATTAATTTCGCTTATATTTAATCCTGAACACCCTGATATTTTTTTCCAATAATGAATATCGCTAGAAGAGAAATATTGAACTCTCTAATCTATCTATTCATGAATACCTAGTAAAAAAATATTAAAACAAATTTAAAGATTAACCAGAAAAAACATGAGGGAAAAATCGGAAAGGAGGTTTTGTTTTATTTTCCGTTTTGCTCTTTTTCTCTTCTTTTCGTCTTTGCATTTAATAAACAGCGGTAAAATGTGAAGATATATCGAGCGATGAATTATATAAAGAAAGAATATTACCTGTTCTATGTAAGCTGACATTCGACTGTATGTGTTTAATAGAGAATAGATACGATGGTTCAATGGTATAGCATATTGTACTGAGAGGTAGAGGCTATCATCTGATATAAGTATTTGGACACTGAATATATTTTAAAATGAACTTATTCATTGCAAATCTCAATATTACGCATTTTTTTTTAATTTTACTTTTAATAAAACTATGTAGTCTGCAGGCTTTATGGAATTGTGATCGGCGATGATGTCTTAATCTATTAATAAGTTCAATTTAATCAATTTCTGGATACTTAAGTTTGACTACGAAATTGGTACTTTGGGTTGAAAGTTTTAAACTGGCAAGTATAAAGTGACGTATGTATTGAATTAAAGAATAAGTGAAAATGGTATGGTTGTTTTTATGAATGAATGAAAATAATAATTTATTTTGGCGCATTGTTGTATAAAAGAGCATTTTTCTCAGAACACTGATATCGACCTTGTTGTTCGTGTCCTTATTTATTAAAATGTTAAATCTTGCATAACTAATTACATAGAGAACGCTGGTATTCATTGGATAAGTGGAAACCAAAAGTTTAATATTTGTTTTTACAGAGTAGATGCAATTCCGCAGGCGCTTACACATATGGCCCCTTCTAGTGTACTACAAAGCATTCCGATTGCGTCAGAATTCGTAAGTGACGTATGATTTGATGTCTGCAGCATACAGAGAAATTGAAATAGCATTGCACAATCACCTAGATTTTCTTCTCTCGGTAATAGATATTAACTGTTTCTTGTTTGTATTAAACCAGAATGCCAGTCCCAGGCCAGAGAAAACTAATACAACGAACAGCTTCGCTTACAAAAATGAAAATCCACATATGATTACACTAAACGTTATGTCTAGAATTCTCATTCCAATTTGAATGAACATGTTTTTTTTTTATTCTAGAAACTGTATCAAGCTTATGTCTCAAACTTAAAGAGTCTTAATAAAAAATTACAATTCAAGTATTCTAGATTTATTGATGTCTAATGGCTATATAACACACATGATGAATATCGGCAATATTTGAATTTTCAGATAACCCTTAAAAACTGGAATTCGGGCAAATATTTATGAATTTATGTCCAATGAATATTGATAATAATTTCCCAAGAATCTACATCTGCTTAGCGCCCTTGGTATGAAATTAAATATAGCTTATATTATATACCCATCTGCTTAGCAGCTGAGTTTAAAAATTAATAATTATTGTAATAATAATTTAGAAGTACCTCCTATGGGTGCAAGTATATAAACATATACACAAATGTAACTTTGCACAAACAAATGATAAACTACATAGTTTTCCCCCTAAATGTAGACATAATAGTTTAAACTATACTGTTTTAAGATGTAAGAATTAATCGATAAATTAAAAATACTTTATTGGTTAAGAGTCTAAAAATTGACTATATTCTTTGTTGTTCTCTGAGATTTGGTTTCGTGATAAACACATGAGATTTCCACCTTTAATAGATGCGGAATAGAGAAGCAACACGGGGGAGTGAATTACAAATTTCTGTGAGTTCTTGTTTTCGCTTTCTCAATGTCTGATATTACACATAGTTTTCTACACACGAAAGACGATTCATAATTAATGGTGCGCTTTTATTTTTATTTATTTATTAATTTTATTTTATGTTTTTTTTTTTCTTTTAAAAATGGGTGTTTTGTAATTTCGGTAGATTTCGATTTTTTTCTATCAAAAGTTTATAATTTTATTTGAAAGAAAAAAACAATCCAACCCAATTACGATTTTTTATTTAAAAGAAAAACAAAAAAATGCAGTTACATATTTTTACCAGGTTTTTTTCACGTTTTTTTTTTTTTTTTTACATCGTAACTGCTATTTTTTTTCTTTTAATGACACAATAAGTCATAACGAATTATTTATATAACATAAAAACTTTTATTTCGGTTAACACACATTTTACTTTGGTATGTTTCTTAAACTGGATTATTTACAGTTAGTGTTCGTTGCAACCGATCGAAAAAACAAATCTCTCTAAACTGAGGTAACATTAAAAAAGATCGGTTAAAATGGTATATAGTCATCAAAAAGTGTTCAGTATCAGGACAATAGCTTCTCTTCGTGTCCCTTCTGCTAAAATATCTGATCGGGAGATTGCCACGTACTTCTTTTTTTTTAGGCGATTATATTTTCGTGTTTTTATCCTTTCTTTTATTTTTGAAACTGCTCTGGGGGTAACAATGAAGATGACATATAATAATGAAGAACTTCTCAATATCCTTAGTATAGCAGGTGTGTTAAAACCGAACTTCATGTCAACCATGGGAATTTCCGGGTGTCCATGCTAATATGTATGCATACATAATACATATATAAATATATATTTATGTGTGTGTACGCGCGCATGATATGGCAGATCTATTCAAAAAGGAATTAATTTCTAATAGCACAAATGAAGATAGATATTTGATATTAAAAGTAACTAAATTAATTTCAAAACAATTCCGAAAGAAATAACTTTTTACACATGTCTCTGGAGGTAAGCATAGACTACTTTACGCTACCGCCTCTTCATTGACAAGATGCATCCATATGGAATACCTAGAAAATTATTTAGTGGAAAAAAAGTTCTATAGATGATCAGAGATTTCAATATTTATCATAAAAAGCCAAACTCAGATGAAATGTGAAGCAAAAAAAAAAACAACAAAAAAACAACAAGTTTTAAAATCAGATAATAATGCTAATGCATTGTTAAATTTTGAAGGATGAAACCAAAAGATGGTACGAAGTAAATGGACTGACAGTCAGGCAAAAACATAGAAATACAACATCTGTGAATCACACATATACATCAGAGAGAAATATTGAACTCTCTAATCTATCTATTCATGAATACATAGAAAAATAATATTAAAACAGATTTAAGGATTAACCATAAAAAATGGGAAAAATCGGAAGGAAGATTTGTTTTATTTTCCGTTTTGCTTTTTTTCTCTTTTTTTGTCTTTGCATTTAATAAACACATTACACATATGCGTGTGAATTGCACATATATGTGTGACACACATATATGTCATCTATAGGAACAAATGCAAAAGTTATTTTATTTCGAAATTGTTATAACAATTACAGAATAACAGATCACTTAATATGTATCAGGCTTATAACATACACGATACTGCTAACAAAAGAATCGATATGATATTTATAAGTAGTTAATCGTACATTGACATACGTAAAATGTTGACTCCAATCGCATTATTACTTTACAGATTACGGTTCTTGACATGAATATAATTATGGCGATGCTATGTGTATTTTTTGCTCGTCCCTTACTGTAAGAAAAGTAGAACCATCAGTAACTAAAATAATTTTCCATTATTGGTGTGTTTATAAAAAGAAATAAGCATTCCTTCGATCGGCCACTAATTAAGTAGGAAAAATACTATTTCGAAAAGAAAAAATGCAAAATATCACAAGTCGATAAGAACACTATATTATTGCATTTGAAACGTTTCTGTACCACTTCCTATTCCTCAGAAGTGTTCTGCAACGATTATTACCTTTTCGCACACCACAGAATAATGTCCCACGGAATGTAATTTGGCATCAGTGAAGAAGAGATCTAAGGAATTGGGGCGGATTTTGAGACCCAAGAAAAATCGTTCGACAGGAAGACACTGGATTGTTAGAGAAACGTTGAAATCTATGTATCACCTTAGAAAAAAGGTGTGAATGAATAAAGCCGAATATTGTCTAAAAAAAATTTGTTTTATTACATGGAGTCGGGCCATATTGAGTGATGTGTTATATTATTGGAAGGTTATATATATATATATATATATATACTTCATTTAATCACATAAATTAATAAACGAAAATATAATTTTATCTCTTTCAGTATTTACTTCAACAGTGCTCAATACATAGGTAGAGCTAGGTAGAAAGTTATGAAAATATATATGGCAATAAAGCCAAACAGAATATTCCGCGTTTCATTCTCGTGAGAATTCGTCATATATATATATATATATATATATATATATATATATATATATATATATATATATATATATATATACTCTAATCGGATTGCACCTGAAGTTGCGTGCGTGTGTGTATTAGTAGATTACATATCGTATGGCGAGTATAAAAAAAGCATTGGTTCAGATTTCGGCGGTATGACTTAAATGGCCGTGTGATTATATAATATAGTTTAGATGATATAGCTTAAATAATAGTTTAAAAAACAATAAAACCACGTTACATATCCTATTTCTTGGAATAGATATTCCATACTTCATCATGACAAGTTCGCTAATGTCAAAATTTAACGTGAACTTTCATATTCTTGATGCTCACTATTGTAATATACTGTTTGTGTAGAGAAATTATTTTCTTACTTGTTTTTACATATAATTTATTCATTTTTAAATGATAGCAGGTGTATGTTTAAGTAGTTACACACACTCCAACCTCTAAAGAGTAAAGTTTACAACAAAACATGATGTATCTATGCACTTATAAGATAAAAACACGTTCAAAACGAATGATTCTGTTCAGAATATAATTAAACCATGATACTTGAATTCGAAAGCGTAAATTTATGTTATATATATTATATATCAAATAGATGTTATATATATATATTATATATTAAATATATGTTATATATATCATATATTAAATATATTTTATATAGATTATATATTATATAGATAATATATTAAATATATGTTATATATATTATATATTAATCTGAATTATACATATCATATCTCAAATATATATTAAAAATATTATGTATTTAATATACATTATATATATTGTATACATTATGCATTATATATAAAATATATATTATATGTTATATAAGTTATATAAACACTAGCAGATACTCGACGTTATCCAGCATTGAATGAAGATTAACAAATGTTCCACCCTTATATATTTTTATAGTCATCGAAACTGATGAAATTCTCCGTTCATTACCTGCACTCGGGAGAATCTGTTGATTTTATAAACTAATCTGTAAATAATGATTTCATTAACAGTTTAAAATGAGATCGTCAAGTATCATGGTTCAGTTGTACCCTAAACAGAAACATCCATTTAGAACGTTGTTCTGTCTTATCCAAGAACCATCTGTATTTGATAAAATTATTTTTATTTAAGTACTTGGATTAAAGGTAAATATATAGGAAGTCAAGTATCATGGTTCGATTGTGCTCCAAAAAGATATATTTATTTCGAGCGTGCCTCTGTCTTATAAAATAATCTAAAGTTTATTTAATAGGCTGAGCCTTACAGCTTGTGCGGTTATAAATGATCTCAAATGCACTTGTGATTTTATGTTGTATAAAAGTGTTTACTTCGCTTAAAATCGGGCTTCCTAGCTTAATCGAATTTTTTTTTTATTTCCGATATTTGTCGGGCGCATTCCGTGTCACATACAGCATATTCGTGTGAAATATTTAAAAAATCCATATATCCACCTCTGACTCTATGGGGAACGAACTCACATATACACACAGTTCCTTTCATTTAATATCGTATGTATGTTAGGTTGGTGCAAAAATAATGTCGTTTTTACCGTCCAACTATACATCAAAACGGCATTATTTTTCCACCAACCTAATATATATATATATATATATATATATATATATATATATAGTAGAAATGGTAATTAATAAAAACTGAAGAAAGTGCTCAATACTGTTGTAGAGCAAATATGCGTTTTATTTTTTATTACCGTATCTTTCTGTTAAGTTACATTATTGTTTCAGCGCCAAAAATGTTAACATTAAGACTCGAATTTTAAAGTAATCCCCCTCCTCCTACCCCCACATATCCCCCTCTCCCTTCATGTATCCATATGCCCTGAGCGACACCATAAATGAACTTCCCAGACCCTCCCCCACAAGGTCCTTAAACTCAAAAACCAAAACATTACCGACATACCAAGCACCTCCTCCCACCTTTCTCTCTTGTTCCCTTCCTCTTTTTTCCGCTCTTCTCGCACCCCTCCCCTGACATCATTCACTCTTCATCCCATCATAACGAACATTACTGTACAAGTCTGAGGAAGCTACAGACGGCAAAAAAAAAACGGCCGGGTAGCTGAAACAATAATGTAACTTAACAGAAAGATACGGTAACAAAAACTAAAGCGTATGTATATATATATATATATATATATATATATATAGAGAGAGAGAGAGAGAGAGAGAGAGAGAGAGATGTATGTGCAGTGTCATGTTTCTCTTGTTCCCTTGATAAAGTGCGTTGATTATTTATCGTTATTCCTGGCAGGGCCAATTGAGACAGGGCAAACAATGGAGCCCAGTCATCAGACACCTGCTACATTCTTATTAGATGCGTCAGTCATTTCCTTATTATAATATCTGTTGCCGAATCTCTTATTCGTGCAACCATTACCAGCATTCAATCTAATTATTGCTGTCATTATTTTGTCTCTTATCATCATCGGCAGTAATACTAGATAGTAATGCTGAGTAGAATTTTCCTTTTTACAGCCGGATGTATTTTTCTTTCGCCAAAAGTTTGTGTTTTGGGATGAGTTTGTTTATTTGTTTGCCATTACGCTTGTGTACACTCAAGCATCAAAATCGCTTGATCCATTGGTACCAAACTTGGGTGAAATATCAACAATACTCTAACTTGGAGCTGATTTAATTTACATATACACACTCAAGTTCACAAAAAAGTGAAAGCAAGAGATTTCAGTGTTATGTTCGTTTCTATTATACGTAGAGAATTGCTACTTATCTCGCATTGTAGACAATTGAACTACATGTTTTATACAATGTTTACTTTGAAAAGCTCGGTATTTCAATTTTATATTTTTTATAAATTTGATATAGAAATCCAATGCTTTTTAATAACGGATAGACTTTCAGCTTAGCACTAGAGATTTTTATTTTATTGTATGTATCAATGTTTCCCTGATATAAAGAAATAATTCATGCGAGATGAAAAAGTAAGAGCCGCATGTAACTTCTTTTCATCCTTACGTTGTCATGTGGTCGTATGCAATGTTATGACTGACTAGACGTTAACGAGAAAGAGGCATAAAAGCATATACCGTATTCGATGCATTCTTCATTTTCTAGATGTAATCAACGACATACAAATTTGGTAAGTTACCAAGTAACTTTTGTTCATAGGTTTTAAAACGAATTTCGCAGTGTATTGGTTGATAACCTCTCTCTTTCCGTTTTCCACAACTAATAGTCTTTATCATCTCTCGTTTTTTTTAATGGTAGACATTCCATTCAACTAAAATCGCTAGTTTTTCCCTGTAAAGTATTCACAACAGGAACTTGTATAATCACCATCAGTGCAAAGACAATTCCTTTCTTCCTTTTTTGTGGCCCAAACCATACGAAACTTCCCTAAAATTCTCATATGTTGCACAGAATATAACAGAACTGCTTCCGTGATGTGTACAACATGGGTTTCTAAATTTAGTCTATAAAAAATGTCGAAACGTTCTCTTATCAAATCCTATTCATAGTTTTCAATTCTCTAATTATAACACTGACAATGTCATTTAGACCTTATCCCCGATTGTCTTTTTCTCTTAATAAATGACTAAAAATAATGGTGTTGATACACATTTAAACGAGTCTTTTAATAGCTCAACAAAAAGCACGAATTTGTATTTCAATAAAAGATAATTATTTCACAGATCAAAGAAATAATGTCGCGTCGATACCAACTGCTATAATTTAAGCCATTGGAACGAAAACAACTATAAGGACTGTTTATTTGATAAAGCAAAATCAGACCACATCGTCGTATATAAATGTAAACCATGTGTATCTCTTTATTGCAGGTCAGTATTTTTTTTTTAATTTTGAAATTGCTATGAAACGAACAGATGTAAAATTTTGTACACTGGAAGAGCATAAGGTGTCACACTTAAAATTACCAGAAAATAGAAAACTTAGCACAACTTTCAGAATATTTATCCAAATTCTACAAAAATCAGGGGAAAGGGGCACTTTGTTCAGCTTTTCCAGTGTACCAGATGTCACTTCTGTGCGATTCCTAGCAATTTCAATTTCAATTCATCTGCAATAAAGCAACACACAGGGTTTATGTAAAAGCCAACGTAGATTAAAATAATACTGTAATCGTACACTCTGATGAAACGATACGCCATACCATGAATGCAACATAATGGGGAAAAAAAAGAATATGAAAACAAATATGATCAAACTAGAAATGAAATTTAATTGAACCTGTGTAAGTCATTATATTTGAACACATGCAATTTAGATGGATACAAATTAGTGTAGATATTAGTTAAAGAAATAACTTAATCTCGAACGCTGAAATACAAGCTCATTCAAGCAAGCAAATCAGACGTGATAAGACCAGAGAGGGAAAATGCCAACTAGTAGTTTTCGTGTGAGACAGAACATGGTATTAAAATAGATATATGGGACTAGCCAAAGAATTGTAGGCGTTATGAACAATTAAAGAAGCGAGACGGCAAACCATACGATAAACTAATCGTTTGATCAGCCATGACCGGATCAAGACTTAAGTAATTCGAAATTGTATTTTTAATATTGCTCGCAGTGAGTATTGAACCTTCAATCCCCACAAGAGTGCGGCTAAGAACTGAATTTTACTTTGTAGTAAGTTCATGAGAGCAATCCACCCTCTTTGAATAAATAAAAGGTTCAGTTCGATATTTTGTGCAGATTCCAGATTTCGACGAGATACCCGAAGAAGGTCGAAGGTTAAAGCAGCAGAAATCTTGTGAGGAAAACACTCAAGATGAGGACAATAGTTCGAATAATCCAAATAATATGTATTATCAATCGTCATCTTATAAGTTTAAAGATTATTAACAGTTGTATTATGCTGGGTAGAAAGAATAGTCGCTATTATTCTGTCTCGTGATATATCGTTTTTCAACCTTTCATAGCATAGACAATCCTCTTCCTAACGCTATTATTCAGCGCCAACCCCATTTTATGTCTTTTCTGGTAAACACATGATCCATAATAGAGACTCGTATATATCATGACATCAACAATAACAATAGCTAAAAAGGAAGAAGGGAAATCACACGAGAAGAAAGAGGGATAAAAAAAATAACGAGGGGAATAAAGTTGTAAAGGTGAGAGAAACTTGTTCTATCGCTGATATCATCTTGCTCTTTCAAAGTCGTCTACACTTGTCTCACGGGTCCCCACACCGTTCCGCACAGGCGAGACTCACATGGGATAGGTATTTAAGCAGGAAATAGACAAGAAACGATCCGGGGTCAACGGCGATAAGGGAGTGAAGGGGGACTAAATTATACCTTATAGTTTGGAAAATAAGTGAGAGTTGTTGAAGCGACGTTTGAAAGAAGTAACATAAATAGGAAGTCTATTTCACACACACACACACACACATACATACATATATATATATATATATATATATATATATATATAGGATGTGTGTGTAAGGAATTAATATGAAAGATATATGAGAGTTATATCTTTTACCAATTCATTATATATATATATATATATATATATATATATATATATATATATACATATATATATACTTAAATAATATTATACTTTTATACTTACTTATATACATACAATTAAATAATAATCATAATTTTATACTTATTTATATATATATGTATATACGTGCAATTAAATAATAATTATTTTTTACTTGTTTATGTATGTATAATTAAATAATAATTATAATTTTATACTTTTTATACTTACTTATATATATATATATATATGTATATATATATATATATATATATAATTAAATAATAATCATAATGTTATACTTACAGACACTAGTGTTTTATGCATAAATAATCATAACTGCAGGACCTGACATTCTTGCCAGTCGGGGGATTCGAACCAAGCAATAAAGTCACCTCTAACGTTATTTGCTAAGCTTTTAGCTCCGGGTCCCCAAACAATTGCTACAAGAACTAATAAAATGCAGTTCGGGCGCAGACATCAGACTTTTCAGGGTGTTCGAACGACGGAAGTTGTGAACGTCGAATAAATTATAATTATATATTTAGATAAGATAGATAAGATATATAGATAAGATAGATAAGATAGATAGATAAGATAGATAAGATAGATAGATAAGAAAGATAAGATAGATGGATAAGATAGATAGATAAGATAGATAAGATAGATAGATAAGATAGATAAGATAGATAGATAAGATAGATAAGATAGATAAGATAGATAGATAAGATAGATAGATAAGATAGATAGATAGATAAGATAGATAGATAAGATAGATAAGATAGATAAGATAGATAAGATAGATAGATAAGATAGATAAGATAGATAAGATAGATAGATAAGATAGATAAGATAGATAGATAAGATAGATAAGATAGATAGATAATATAGATAAGATAGATAGATAAGATAGATAGATAAGATAGATAGATAGATAGATAAGATAGATAAGATAGATAGATAAGATAGATAAGATAGATAGATAAGAAAGATAAGATAGATAGATAAGATAGATAAGATAAGATAGATAGATAAGATAGATAAGATAGATAGATAGATAGATAAGATAGATAAGATAGATAGATAAGATAGATAGATAAGATAGATAAGATAGATAGATAAGATAGATAGATAAGATAGATAAGATAGATAGATAAGATAGATAGATAGATAAGATAGATAGATAAGATAGATAGATAAGATAGATAGATAAGATAGATAAGATAGATAGATAAGATAGATAGATAGATAAGATAGATAGATAGATAAGATAGATAAGATAGATAGATAGATAGATAGATAGATAGATAAGATAGATAAGATAGATAGATAAGATAGATAGATAAGATAGATAAGATAGATAGATAAGATAGATAAGATATATTGATAGATAGATAATATAGATAAGATAGATAAGATAAATAGATAGATAAGATAGATAAGATATATTGATAGATAGATAGATAGATAGATAAGATAGATAGATAGATAAGATAAGAATGATAGATATATAGATAGATAGATAGAGAGGTTAAAATAATATATAATACATTTTCTATATTTATATAAAGTTTGGTCTGTGCATATATTTTTATATTTGTATTACAAATTTCACGCCTAAACTAATTAACCGACCATAATAAATTTGGGAACATAATTGGTAGGCGTAAAATGAAATAATGTGGGTTATATTAAATTTCAATGTTTTATGCAAATAGAAACCCTATGAAAACTTTTTGTTAAATTTGAAATTCTTCCAATATTTCTGAAATTTGAACAATACGTATTTTCCTAAATTCATCCCAAACAAAGAATGTTGTCAATGAGACGTAACGGCTTACTATTAATGAAGAACCAGATTTATAGGGGGACGTATTAAGTGAGAAATTCTGCAGCGATATGTTTATTCACGTTATTTTAAGCATCGAACATTCCTTTATCTAGGAAAGATATACTTAAGCATATTAACACCTTGTAACACCATATAAATTAGTTTTAGCTTCATTTGCCTTCTTCAGTGCATATCATATGCGTTCAGAGATGAAAGATAGGATATCTGCAATAGAACGGCTTTGCCTAAATACATACTGATTGTCGGAAAGAAGTTCGGCATTACCAAGGTTAGGGACTACAATTACAAATTTCAAGACTTTTTTTGAAAAGAAATGCAGGAGGAAACTGATGGAATGATAGTTTTTGAAGTCAGTTCATTCACCAGGATTTTCGAACACTAGAGTCGTTGAAATACGTTTTTAGCTATCAAAAAATAAACGAGTAATATTTAGCAAGGCAATCAAAAAAGGAAGACTAGGCAAACATTTCTTGTACAGTTTAGAGAGAACATGGGCTTGCTAAGTAGGAAAATATTTTATTTCTATAACTGGCATAAGCCAAGTCTATATATTTTCGACGTGTCAAGGTTTTTATGACAATGAAATCGTGTGATTGTCAGACTAAGTGTAGCTTCAATCCGCAATGGGGATTTTGGGGGGAATAGTTTCTGAATTTCATAGTGGAATTCAAGGCGAACTGCTTGGAAAATAGTTCAGCCTTAACAGTAGCCGTGCACATGGCATCATCGTATTTAGGTCGCGAAGGAATTGTTGATTTCATTCTATTTACCACACCATTAAAGATTTTCTAGAAAGAGCAAGTTCCTAATGTATGTTACTAGTTGGGTTTTATGGACATCTTTATATATCTTCTCTTAGCCTCAGCTATTGCAATCTTATAATGATTACATGATGCTATACAATTCTATTTGCCATTGACTTATGGTTGGTTAATTGGCGAAATGTTTACTGCTTTTCCGCATTAACAGTTCCACAGTTCGCACCTAACCATTGAGAATAATGGGTCGTGCTACATAATTTTTGCGTGGGGACATGTGCTTTAATGTCTACTCTGAACAATTCGATTAACTCATTTGCATTAACTGATGAGCAGGGAGATAAAGTGTTACTCCATAGAGCGTCTCTGATGTATTTTTTGATGGATTTCCAATCAGACCGTTTGAAGTGCTTTGTCATTTTGTATAACAACTGATCAGTTAAAAGTGCTATCAACGTTACGATGATACAAACCATAATTTAAAAATGATCAGTTTCCGGATGAGATATGGGAATGCGTCATACAAGCCTTTTGGCAGTGGGAGCAAGAATAGATCCAAATTTGAAACTTGTTTATTGGTTCACTATTCTGCGATACGTTCCATAGTGGTGTTTATTCTGTATTTTATACGGGATGAACCTAGCCCTAATCCGACTCGTGTTAGTTGGTCAAAGTCTTGTTAGCACACTTCACGTGACTAGCGAAGTTATTCTTTCAAAATTCCTTTTTCCCCCAGTAGAGACAGGGTACTTCTATAAAAGATTCGATGTCCCTTTTTTGTATTTGATCAATATTCATCAGATATCATAGTTTAACGTTCATTTATCAAAAGCCAGTGTTGTTCACTACAGGAAAACCTAATGTATTGCCCACAATATGTAAATTTCTATTAGTTTATAATGGTAGTTTGAATAGATTCTGTTAATAATATGTTTAACATCGTCCATTCATTTCGTATAGAATCAGATAATTATTGTTGGCATTAGTTTGTTTGATACCTTTCTGTGAGTTTTTCTTTCTAGAATGATATTATTAATTGCGGGAGGAACCAAGTGAAGGTTTGCCAACCTGTGAACGTGTTTTCATGTAACGAACCCGGTTCGAACTTGGGACAGCCAGATTGACAATTCATGTCGTTAACCACTTGTATTCCGTCACCTACCAGACGCTGTTAACGTATGTTTGTCTTTCCATAAGCATTATAGCTAGACTTATATTATGTCGACTATTCCATATTCGAAACAGATGAAATATCCTTCTTCTTCAAAGAAGAAAGATTATACGACAAGATATTTATTTAATAGAAAATACATTTTACATTGCCAGAAACGGAAAGTAATTAAAAACATCCAATAGTAATCTTTACAAAAATAAAGAATGCAAGTTCTAGATTAGTAAGTTGGATGCGGCCACCTTAAGCACGTCCACTTTCTTTATGTGGCGTGCTTTGGAGAGCTAGCATAAAGACAGTATTCATACATGATGACATTCTATTGGCTGATAAATCAATTACTCTGCACTGACCTTAGTCTTTTTACACTATGATGTGACTGCTACAAAAGAAAATGTTTATATTGTTTATTTAGTAATAATGGCAGAGAGGGGGGCATGCTTTAATTGTTTGCTCGTGTTTAACGTTACATACCTAACAATCAAGTTTCATCCGAAACTTTTGATAATCGTTATTAACCTTGAGAACTAGAAATACTTCCCAGCACTCGATAGTGTAGGCGAATATAATGACCTGTATATTATTATCTGGGATCTGGGATCAATACTGAGAACCATGGGAAGATTTGTTTTTTCTTTAAAAATTTTTTCTACTAAGAAAAAAATTTCCAAATGCACATTTCTTTTCTTTCTTTTTTCATGTAGTGACTGCTTTAAATATATATATATATATATATATATATATATATATATATATATGATGTTAAGTATTTCGCATGAGAAATCGATTGTTAAACTCAAAGCAGAACATTATGGAATTCCATTTCAAAAGGCCTGATACGAATCAGTAACGAACATACGCACACAACGAGTGTATTCGTACGCCATCTGCGTCTGTCCTTGGAAATAATACATTTTAAAAGAAAAGAGGGAAGAATGGGGGTCATTTGCAGAAAGCCAACTAGTTATGAAAGCGTTTAAATTCTCTGATACAGAATTATACTGAATATTTTCGATTTTAACCTTTCCGAATAGAACGCACATATGCGCTAAATCTACTACAAATCAAACCTACAACATGAAAAAGCGTTTCAAGAAACTGTTGATTTTGATATCCGTCCATATTTCAGCCGTAGAGATGCCGAAGAACTGGATTCATCTTGATATCAAATATAAAAAATATATGATATTCTTGTTTAATTATCTAATTGTTTGCATGTTTAATATTTTAAAGTAAAGCTAAGTGACCGATTATAGCCGAAGGCGACACGAAGGTTCACTTTTTATGAGCGGCTACACTGAGGTGTAGGGAAAGTTTCCCTCCATTCCCAAGATTACTCCACTTCCCCTTGATCCTGAATGTTGCGTGTTTAACAAGGGTGTACCATTGTTTCAAGTATTTGGTATTACATGACCGAAGATTGAATCCCGGTTTCCCGGCCCATTAGCGAACACACTTATCATTAGACCAAATGGGCCGGTGAATAGTTTAGATGATGGGGAAATTGGTGAATGAGGTGGACAGTGGTTGTTAGTTAGGAAAAGAGGAAGTTCTCTGTGTAGTAGCAGTAGCGTAATAGTAAATATTTACAAAATGTAAATAAAGAAGAAAAACTTGTACATCACAGAAGATAAAAATTTTAAAAAATAGCGGTCAGTATGACTTATTCTACGGGACTCAGTATTCATTACCGGGCAAAAATGTCTGGTTCGTCGGGTTTAAAATAAAATTACATATCTCTAGATTCAGTATGCTCATTTTGAAACGACTATTACTATGACTAGAAGAGGCTCGAATTCAAGCATTACATAAGCAAGCGTTATAATAAGATGTTCAACATTAGGCTTAGTTTTCATGATTTTGTGTAGTCAGATTATAGTCTGCGTGCGTAGAAGGGTTTAGTTAATCAGGATAATGAAATTTACATTTAAAGTCAAGTTAGAATGACGTGTGCAAATAGTTACGTCATATGATGAAGCGTTGTATAATGGTGTGTATAAACATAAACATTTATAATTTACGTCAAGGGTAAATCGACGCTTTTATAATGGAACTCACACTTTTGATGTTAATCTCGCGTAGCCAACGCCACGTTCCAACATTTCAAAATAAAACTACAGAGAGACAAGGCACAAGTCTTTACAAACAGACTTTTCTTTTGGCACTTTTACAACATGGCAAGAAAACAGAAGAAAAAAGGGAAGAAAGCAACACACTAAGGATGACCCCGAAATATATTTAAATTATGCATTTCAAGCAAGTAAAATATTTGTTTATTTTCCTAATATTGCGTTATGATTTGGCTTTCAAGCGCACTTTGTGCGTATTTTATTTATTTATAATTTAATTTCTTCAAATTCACAATTACGGCATATTAACGAGGTTTATCAAATTATTCTTATATGAGAAACAACTTGTGCAGCATCTGAACAGAATGTTGTGTTCATTACAATTTAACTAAACATACCTTTTTATCTTGTTCTCGCGTCTCTTGACCGACCCTCTGTTGCTTGCATCCTCATTTCTGGAAACATAAGCTTTCTCTACACATAATAATAGACGCACGTCTGTGTATGTGTGTGTGTTTTTCCCTTGAAAAGGTAGTTTTATTCAATCATTGATTTTTACCACGGTCGAAGTCGCGTCTCCGTTTTCTCCTTTTCAGAAGGGGGGTATCTTGCTATGGTCTTACCACAATGTGTTTTTGTTGCCACCCCCCGCCCTGAGAACTCTGCCCGATCCATCTTCTATGAGAATCACAGACATTTTCGATCTACTCTGTCTGTCTGTCTGTCTGTCTGTCTCTCTCTCTCTCTCTCTCTCTCTCTCTCTCTCTCTGACAACCAGTATCAGACTCCATCTTATCTCGTCAGAATCCTCTTTAAATCCGTTCCACGAACGGTTCCGTGACGTTGCAATTCAACGACATCACTCCATGTGTTAATGACTGATCTGCCTGATCGACTCGTCTCTTTAATATTGTAATATATGACATTTTAAGTAAACAAAGCAATCTATAACCATGCCCGCAAAATAATTTCTAATTTAAAACAATTAGCCCCGATTCTCAATTCTATATGTCACACTGTCCATAATTGCCAGTCTGTCTACGTCAGGCCAATTATACAACATAATTACCTTACTCGGGAGAGATCTGCGTCTAATTAAACCGACACGGTTTTCAAAGCTCCTCTACTCGATAGACAGGGATAGGAAAAAGAAAAAATGAGTTCATCATAGTGCTCTTGTTGCTAATAGTCAAATTAATATCAGAGTAATTAATGACGTAATTTGTTTTTCATTGTATCTTATTTTCTACGCATTAAGACAGTATAATAATAACGTAGAAAGGAACATCTATGTAACTGCTGTATCACCATCCAATAAGCCAACTACTACGTGTCCGAGCGACTAACAGCTGGCTTTATACAACAATGCGTCAGCTAGTTGTTCACGATGAGTGTTGAAGAACACCACATCCAATGATGCATGTCGATTATTGCCATGGCGATGTCACATCAAAATTGGAGAGACAAAAATTGATAAATGGCGGAAGTGTTTTCTTTGCTATTCATCTATTTATGCAGCAAACAAGCTGGGGGTGGTCATTATCAGCTTCTTCATGCACCAAGTCTCATATATAAAAGTGCAATAATGTTGTATAATAATTTAAAGTTGCAAACAAATTAAAATTCGATTAATTTATTTCTTGACAGATTTCTGTCACTTTCAGAAAACAGACAATATGGCAGAAAAAAAGAAATATATTCTATCAAAATCTTGCTCTCTCTCATTTTTCTTCGCACTCTTTCTCCTCCTCCTCATCCTCCTTCTTTCTCTTTCTATCTCGGTCCCTTATTTCTCTCTTATTCTCCTCCTTCTCTCCTTCGTTCTCCTCCTCCTCTCTCTTTCGTTCTCTCCTTCTCTTTCTCTCCTATGTTCTCCTCCTTCGCTCTCTCTCTCTCGTTCTCCTCTTTCTCTCTCTCTTGTTTTCCTCCTCTCTCTCACACACACGTTTTCCTCCTCTCTCTCTATCTTTCGTTCTCCTCCTCTCTCTCTCTCTCTCTCTCTCTCTCTCGTTTTCCGACTCACTCTTTTTCTCTTTGTTCTTTTTCTCGGGCTCTTCCTTCTTTCTCTCTCTTTCTACTGCTTCCCCCTCGTTGTTCTCCTTTCACTTTTATTTCTCTTTCTCCACCATAACTCTCTTTAACCTCCTCCTTCCTCTCTTTCGCCTCGCTTACGTTTTCCTTACTGTTTTTTTTTCACAGCCTTTCTTTCCCTCTCCCTTTATATCTATCTCTCCTTCTCTCTTTTTCACGTGTTTTCTTATCCCCTATTTCTCTCCTCTTCTCTTTTTCCTTTTTTTCTCTTCTCGCATTTTTCTTTCTCTCTTTATATCGTTCTTTTTTCTCCCTTTCTATCTTCCTCTCTCTTTATATAGTTCTCCCATATTTATATTTTTTCTTTCTATCTTCCTCTGCACTTCTTCGTTCCTCTCGTTCTCTCTCTCTCTCTTTCCGTTTCTTTCTTTCATGTTCTCTTCCTCACTCTATCTGTCTCCTTCTCGTGCCTTGTCCCCTTCCCTCGCTTTTTATGTCTCTTTCTACTTTTTTTTATCACTTTCTCTATACTTCTTGCTCTCTGCCTTTCTTTCTATTTTTCATTTTCTCGTTCTATTGATATCTTTTTATCTGTCTCCTTCTACCCGTCTCAATTCTCTCATTGTTTGTATTTATTTTTCTTCCTTTACTTTCCATCCATTTTTCTTTCTATTTCTCTCGTTTTCGCCTATTCCCTTTCGCCTCTTCTCGTTTCTCTCGAGATATCTTTCTATCGCAGGCTATTTAGGAAATAGGAAGAGAAGGGAAAGATAATGCATTTATTTTTCTCCCTTCCTTCTATTTTACTATTTCAAATATGCCGACCTACCGGTGCGGGGGTGAATCAGTAAACGGGGCGGGGTGTGAAATTGATTTACAAATGACAGCCAAGTAGAAGGGGGCAGCTGACAGAAAGAGAAAATTGAGCATAATGAATGTCGAAGAAAAAATCGGAATGAAATTGTTATGTAAATTAGAAAAGGAATGAAATCACCGTGAACTCATTCTTATTCATGAAACAATTGATTTCCGAGATAATGTGTCTGTAACATATAAAAATATGTTAACGGATGCAAATTATTAAGGCGAAAAGACATTCGAGGATAAATGTTCATGAGTGTGCCAGCTGGCAAACAAAGATTAGCACGAGCGGATTGTAATATATAGACAGAGTCGACAAAATCTGGCTATTTAAGGAAAGTGCTTGACGATTATTTGTTGACATTCACCTTGAACACAACTATGTTGCATGCTGCATAGAAGCAATGGTAAATGGTTCCATAGATACGTATTCAGTAGAAAGAAAATCCATAAATAGACATCCCGTTTTGTTTTATTGACCGAATGGAAATTTCTTTGCAGTGGTGATTAGAAGATATTGATGCTTTACAAGAAGTAGAGATTGGGTCTCTGTGGAGCACCTACCATGGAAATAACGATGGAGTGGAAGAAGAAGGCTTTAAAGTGTTCATATGTGAAAAGGAGGACTGCTGAAAAAGAGAAAGGGCGTCCTAACTAGATTGCGAAGTTGGGGTTTGTATTACTGTACACATAGATTCGAAAAAGTTATCAAAAAATAAATATATAATAAATAAATGTTATCAAAGGCAAGATAAGTTACTTTTCTACCAAACTGGATATATTTTTCGTGTTTTTATTCAATGTAACATGTTTATTCAGCTCGAAAACCATACAATGTTTACCGATGTACTGGAACATTCAAGATGGCGTCTGATTCTCTCTTTAACACGGTAAGTTTGGGAAAAGGTGTTATAAATAAAAAAAACCCGGATAAAATACTGTTAAAAACTCGCTTAATATATGTTACCGTGACATAGGTTGACATATATTCGGCGGGTTTTTAATAGTATTTTTATAGTTTTTTTATTTATAACACCTTTTTCCCAAACTTACCGTGTTAAAGACAGTGTGAGACGCCATCTTGAATTTTCCAATACATCAGTAAACACTGTACGTTTTTCGAGCTGAATAAATATGTTACATTGAATAAAAACACAAAAAATATATCCAGTTTGGCAGAAAAGTAACTTATCTTGCCTTTGATAATATTTATTTGTTATATATTTGTTTTTTTGACAACTTTTTCGAATCTATGTGTACAGTAATACAAACCCCGAAGTTGTTTTAAATGCTGAAAACTTAGGTAACTGTAACATTCTTAGTTTTTTAGGTAGATTATAAAGCCATGCATCGAATATTACATACGAGTAGAACATGGAGGAATCACTATGTATGTGTGGTGTGATTTTTATTAACTAGATGAAGAGGAATTATATGTAGGAATCTTGTTGATTCGGATGTTTTCTTTTGTATAGGTTTTAAATGTCAAATCTATCTACATTATTTACTCACTAACGTTACTTGAAAAGACACGAGCGTCGCATTATTTTCAAATATTACCTATACTAGAATTAGTCACCGATGGTTGATGTTTGTGTATTTTGTAATACAAACTACCCCATCTAGGGTTCCAGTGAACCCTAAGGTTTCTTAAGAACTTGTCAAGAGTTCCTTCGGAAGATACTGATAAAAAGAATCTGAGTGTCACATTGAGGAAACACATTTCATTCTGGGCTAATACATATTGTCTGTATTATTTTGATTGCTATTGCCTTTTCAATGAGTTTTCTCGGCTAATTTTGAATTATGAGTATACCGGAAATAGAAGGCAGTCAAATTTAACTAGTTGTCAGAAAATATATGTTGATTATTTTTCGAAATTGTCAATAACTTTGCGAAAGAGTTTTTGGCCTAAGACGGTTTTAAAAAGAAACACATCAAAATAGTATTGATATTATCAAGGAAAAATAAATAAACGATGTTATAAATATTTTTTAATGTGGAAATTATTTTGAATATTATTATTGCCGTTAGGGTTTTTCGAAGGTAATAAAAGTTTGGCAAACACACTCTTAATATACACTGAAATACATTCCAAATACTCGTGGACAGAGAGGGTTGCTATTTGTATAGTAAGATATTGAAACAGACACACAACGCCTATTATTATATTAGGTAGCACTCTGAGAAGACCAATACGTTTGAATGCTGGCACTGTCAGTTTAATCCACAAAAATAACCGGTAAATATTTTCACTGTTCGGAATCCATTACGCAGGAAAAAGACATAATGAACAAAAATTACTGTGGAATTACAATGGATTATCAAATTCCATATCCAACGGCGAAAATAACATCTGCACGAAAGGGGATATCATGAGGGTTCTACATTATATGGGCTGAATTGAAAAAAGAAACTGAGTCAGAGATAAAGAAAAGGATAGTTGGGGAGGAAGCATAAGATGAAATGAGGTCGTTCATGTTATGAGGTTAAGGGACGGGGTAGTCTTTTTTGTCATTGCTGAAAAATTGTTATATTCCGTCTTAAGTAAATAATGTAAATTGCACATTTTTATGTAAGGAAAATGGTTTGTTTTTCTTTTCTTAATTACAGAGACCGACATAATATATTTATTGGGCAGGCCTCTCAAAGACTAGATAAGTAGTAAATTACTGTACAAGAAGAGACACGGGGTGTGACGCTGGTTAAGGGCCCGCACTGGCAGTCTGGGCGTGCCAAATTCCTCTCTTTAACTATTAAAACACCGTTTTTCTTAAATAACTGTGCCCAAGTTTCATCTTTACTTATGTGCATAGAAACTATTTCACTTAGCAATGTAGGTAAATTTGACGTCGCTTTCCCATAAGTACATGTTATCTTTTTAGAAATAATTTTAACTAAAAAGATATCGGGAAAACAGATATCAACAATAATCATGTGATTGTTTCGAAATTATTTAATAAAAGATGTTTACTTGCTAGTAAACATCTTTCATTAAATGATTTCGAATGTATAGCAATAAAATACTGAATTTCCAAGTGTCTGCGGCAATTTTTAATGTCTGTACAAAAAAAGACTGGAAATTAATTTTAATCACCTCGTATGTGCAGGCATTTAAAATGACATAGACATATCAAATTTCAATGTATGTACAAGCATTTAAAATATACGTAGACACTTTAAAATTCAATATTATGTTGTTATACATATTATGAGATAACTGAATCATTTTTTTATGATTTCACGTTCGCAGGAACAGCTACATCAGGAATTGGAATACATCCTACTAACATCTGATTGTTACACCTGGCGAATTTCCAAAATGGAATCTGAACGTGAGGACACTTTAGAAGTACAACATGCAATAAAATTATGTTCTAAACGTGACGAAAAATGCCACATAAACGCATTAAATGCTTCAGACTGCTTTTGCACCATTTTTTTTTATGAATCGAGCATTAGTTTTTGAGTGGCATAAGAAAATCAAGGCAGGCAGGGTAAGAGATGATGATACTTGTAGAAAGAGCAAGGAATTTCAAACACCAATTGATTGGCCAAATAAAGAATATTATGGATAAACATCGTTGTGTGTTTATAGAGGCAAAAAGTGGATAGTTTGATGTCAGTTTGAGAACTGTACACACAATTATTCGCGGCGATCTGAAAACGCGGACGATTTACATAAAGTTAATTCAAGGGTGCTCCATCCTTATCACAAACTATATTTTTTTTTACATAGGCATCACCACATTATCAAGGCCAAGAGGTCACTCAAGGATAAGGGTTAAAGAGCATACAGTAGAAATTGGACAATATAGTAATCATTAGTAATCAAAATTTGGTAAATTTGATAAATTATATGGAACGGCTCATCAAGAACTTATTTACGTTAGACTTGAACACAACCATATTGTAGTCAGCCGGAAAGCAGGAAAACGGAAGACAATTCCACAGGCGTGCAGTTCTAAGAAAGAAGCTTTGTTCATGGAATCTACGTTTAGGTTTAGGCACAGATAAAGAGTGGGGGAATTATTGATAGTGTTTACAGCTAGACGAGTGTTTCTTGTGAAAGTTTGGCGAGGGGGGACCATAGATTGAAGTTCAGTCGAACACTTTCCATGAAAATAACGATACATCAGAGACAAACTCGCAACATCTCTTCTGTGAGATAGAGGTTGCAAGGAAGAGAAAAGGACATCTCCTACGAGGCTACGAAGTCTATTTTGAACTCTATCAAGGCAGGCCAAGTCCTTTCTAGCAGCTCCTGCCCAGATGTGGCAACAGTATTCCATCCTTGGACGTACCTAACTCTAATATAGATAGAGAATAGCATCAGCAGTGAGATATCTACCGGATCGATAGAAAGATCCCACCATTTTTCCAGCGGCCTTGGCAACAGATTTGATGTACGTGTTCCATTTAAGATCAGGAGTAATGGTCAAGCCAAGAAGCTTGTCAAAACTTGAGGCCTCCTGAAGACGAGAGCCATTCATTTTAATTGATGCCAGATGTGGATCAGAGTGTTGATGATGTAAAGAGAGAAGCTTGGTTTAAGATGCATTAAAAGTAACCAGCCACTCCTTACCCCATTGTACTACGTGCTCAAGATCAGAGGAGAGAGAATTGGAGAGAACTTGGTCGTTTACTGTCTTAGATGTACTACCATAAATGGTAGTGTCGTCAGCATAAATGTCTACAAATGATGTAAGGATGTGATTTGAAAGATCGTTAATGTAGATCAGGAAAAGAGTTGGGCCCAGAATGGACCCCTGAGGGACACCGGCATTAATACTGTGATCTTCTGATTTTCCCCCTCAACTACTACTCTTATGAACCTATCAGAAAGAAATGATTTAATAATTGAGAAGACTTTTCCAGCAATACCATAGCTAGAGATCTTATTAAGTTTTTTTTTTTTTTTTTTTTTTTACAAAGGCATCACCACATTATCAAGGCCCAGAGGCCACTCAAGGATAAGGGTTAAAGAGTGTACAGTAGAAATTGGTCAATATAGTAATCATTAGTAATGAAAATTTGGTAAATTTATTAACTTATATGGAACGGCTCATCAAGAACTTATTTACTTTAGACTTGAACACAACCATATTGTAGTCAGCCGGAAAGCAGGAAAACGGAAGACAATTCCACAGGCGTGCAGTTCTAAGAAAGAAGCTTTGTTCATGGAATCTACGTTTAGGTTTAGGCACAGATAAAGAGTGGGGGAAATTATTGATAGTGTTTACAGCTAGACGAGTGTTTCTTGTGAAAGTTTGGCGAGGGGGGACCAAAGATTGAAGCTCAGTTGAACACTTTCCATGAAAATAACGATACATCAGAGACAAACTCGCAACATCTCTTCTGTGAGATAGAGGTTGCAAGGAGGAGAAAAGGACATCTCCTACGAGGCTACGAAGTCTATTTTGAACTCTATCAAGGCAGGACAAGTCCTTTCTAGCAGCTCCTGCCCAGATGTGGCAACAGTATTCCATCCTTGGACGTACCTGGCTCTTATATAGGTAGAGAATAGCATCAGCAGTGAGATATCTACTGGGTCGATAGAAAGATCCCACCATTTTTCCAGCGGCCTTGGCAACAGATTTGATATACGTGTTCCATTTAAGATCAGGAGTAATGGTCAAGCCCAGAAGCTTGTCAAAACTTGAGGCCTCCTGAAGACGAGAGCCATTCATTTCAATTGATGACAAATGTGGATCAGAATGTTGATGATGTAAAGAGAGAAGCTTGGTTTTAGATGCATTAAAAGTGACCAGCCACTCCTTTCCCCATTGTACTACGTGCTCAAGATCAGAGGAGAGAGAATTGGAGAGAACTTGGTCGTTTACTGTCTTAGATGTGCTACCATAAATGGTAGTGTCGTCAGCATAAATGTCTACAAATGATGTAAGGATATGATTTGGAAGATCATTAATGTAGATCAGGAAAAGAGTTGGGCCCAGGATGGATCCCTGAGGGACACCGGCATTAATACTGTGATCTTCTGATTTTTGCCCCTCAACTACTACTCTTATGAACCTATCAGAAAGAAATGATTTAATAATTGAGAAGACTTTTCCAGCTATACGATAGCTAGCGATCTTATGAAGTAAACCTTTATGCCATACCCTATCAAAGGCTTTAGATATGTCAAGAGCAATTGCCCTAGAAAGATTGCCACCGTCGAGAGATTTGCTAATCCTATGCGATATAACTGTAAGGACATCTGCTGTAGATCTAGCAGAACGGAAACTATATTGAGTGTCACTAAGAAGGTTATTTTTGTTAAGATGTTTGATTACTTCTGTATTTAACACAGATTCTAGCAACTTACTCATGACGCACAGGAGACTTATTGGCCTGTACTGAGAGGGGGATGAGCGATCACCTGAATTCTTAAATACAGGGCATACTGATGAAATTTTCCAGGGAGATGGGAAACTATTCTCCTTAAGACAACGTTTAAACAGTTTTGTAAGTATGGGCGCTAATTCAGGTTGAAGTTTTTTTGAGTACTATAATTGGAATACCATCAGGGCCAGTTGCTTTACTCGAATCAAGGTTTTTGATTAGCTTCGCAACATCACGTACAGATATACGTATATCACATAGCGTGTTTTCTGATACAGGAGGAAATATTGGGGGTTGGCGGTCTTGGTCGCAAAGGGTAGAATTAGCTGCAAAGTTCTTGACAAAGAGTTTGGTTTTGTCTGATGCTGACGAGATTACCTCAGGTCCATTGATAATAGTTGGGATGGAGCACCCGCCTCTGTTCAGGATTCTGTTTGCTATTTGCCAAAACTGGTGGGAACCAAGCCGCTGCTCAGCTACTTTGGACTTAACAGATTGAGCATACAACACTCTTGCGTTCCTTATTACTTTCTTACAATGGTTGCTGGCAGTCCTGAAAACGGCTTTAGTTTCCATACATCTATTACGTTTGAAGCAGTGGAAAAAGTGATTTCTGTGCGCAATGGCAGCAGCACATTCTGGAGAGAACCATGGCTGGCTGTTAGGTTTTTTCTGAAACTTTTTAGAGGGTATGAAATGGTCAATACCTACAATTAACCATTCAGTTAGGTCTAATACTATAGAGGACACATCCTTTTTAAACATGGAATGCAGAGGTAGATCAGATATAAATGTACGGAAGCTATCCCAGTCAGCCTTAGTGTATCGATATACTGTACGATGAAGAGGTACGTCTGGGGACTTATTACATTTCATTTTTATCTTAATTGATACAACAGAGTGGTCGGAAGATCCAAGAGGCGACAGAACAGAAACTGAACATAGTTCAGGGCAAGTTGTGAGAAAAAGGTCTAGTAGGCTCGCATACTGGCCGTCATTATCGGGCACACGGGTAGGTTCCTGAACAATCTGAGTGAGGTCATAGGCAATGGAGAAATCATGACAGAACCTCCCCTCATCATCGGTCTTGTTTGAGTGGGTCAACCATTCGACGTTGTGAACATTGAAGTCTCCACATACGTGAATGTTAGCTGAAGGATAAGTAGAAAGGACTTGGTCAATTTTCTCAGATATGCTTTGAAAGATAGTAACTCCACTGTTGTGGGGGGCGATAGAGAGTAAATATAAATGCAGTAGTGTGAGCTAAAGCAACCCGGAAGCACATATAGGGTAAGTTAGGATCTTCCCTGGAGATGTCCCTCCCACATGGAAAGCTATCTTTAATATAGGCACATATTCCATGCCCATGGCGATCTTGGGGGTCAGATTTAGAAGTTAAGTTAGAGTATCCTGAAATTGCAAACTCATCTAAGGAAATAGCCTGTCCAATGCCAGTTTCACTTAAAAATAAAAAGTCTGGTTTAGTCTCCTGTAATTGGGTTTCAACGTCTGGAAGGTTAGAACGAAGACCCCTGATGTTGGAGAAGGAGACATGGTAGTAGGGGTCTACGTTGGAAGTTGGGGAACCGGGGTTAATCGTGTATTTTTTCTTGAAACTTGTCATGATGAAATTTTGGAATTTGTGGACTAGGTCGACAGATTTACTTAGAGCAGGACAGAGAGGGGAAATTAAGAGAGAAAAAGAAACGAAGAATTTTTTTTTATTATTTGTAGCTAATGATAAGGTAAAGCCGTAACAATTACCCACTAGTATGGCATCGAGAGGCCCCACCAGAAGCAACTGCATGGTCCAGAATCCATTCACCAAATGGCAATACAGCAGCCCCAGTACTTTGCACCTGCTGATAGGACAGCCTCCTTAGTGGTTAATCCAAGGTTCGGGTCCCTGACTATCAGGCGGATAACGTCAGCTCAGACAAAACGTTTACCTCCATCACCCTTACTAGTGACATGGCTACAAGGATAGACATAGAAACAGAAAATTTCCGCCATCTCAGCCAACTGTTCGCAAAAATACTGCCAACCTAGAAAACAGCTTTTTCTTCTCCCTTTGTCCGAAAAATCACTCATTTAAAAAAATGAGGACTGAGGGACAAATAAGAAGAAGCGAGAGTAACAGGAGCTGCCGATAACGCATCCACAATGCGTTTTCTACTCTCCATTAAAAAAAAAAAAAAAAAAAAAAAGTATTAAGTATTGTACTTAAAAAAAGTCCAACAGACGTGTTTAAGGGAAAGTATGGTGATAGATTCCCCTCACACGAACTAAAAATGAGTATAATTCGTAATTTTTGCTATCAACTCGGTGGATAAATAAACATATGTACGAGGAAAAAGAAAAAAAAAGGCTAGCATTTAATAAAACAGAAATACACAAATTAAATACTGAAATAAAATGGAGTTGTTAATATTTTAAATCTAAAATAAAAAGCATGATTGAAATCACTTATCTCAACAAAAACAATTCCGTCTCCAAATTGCAAACTGTGTTGAAAGAAATTCAGTTAGTAGCGTTCAAAACATTTTTTTTTTAAATTAGCCGTTAAAAGAAAATCGTGATTTTATTCTGAACTTAAGCTAGTAACGTTTTAAGAAGCTTACGATATAAAAGAAAAGGCTGATGGGGGGGGGCTCTTCCGAAAGTAAGTTGGTGCCGTTATAAGTAATTTCGAGATAAGATGGAAGCCGGTATTGGACTAGAAAAAAAGCTAGCATTTAATAAAACAGAAATACACAAATTAAATACTGAAATAAAATGGAGTTGTTAATATTTTAAATCTAAAATAAAAAGCATGATTGAAATCACTTATCTCAACAAAAACAATTCCGTCTCCAAATTGCAAACTGTGTTGAAAGAAATTCAGTTAGTAGCGTTCAAAACATTTTTTTTTAAATTAGCCGTTAAAAGAAAATCGTGATTTTATTCTGAACTTAAGCTAGTAACGTTTTAAGAAGCTTACGATATAAAAGAAAAGGCTGATGGGGGGGTTCTTCCGAAAGTAAGTTGGTGCCGTTATAAGTAATTTCGAGATAAGATGGAAGCCGGTATTGGACTAGAAAAAAAGCTAGCATTTAATAAAACAGAAATACACAAATTAAATACTGAAATAAAATGGAGTTGTTAATATTTTAAATCTAAAATAAAAAGCATGATTGAAATCACTTATCTCAACAAAAACAATTCCGTCTCCAAATTGCAAACTGTGTTGAAAGAAATTCAGTTAGTAGCGTTCAAAACATTTTTTTTTTAAATTAGCCGTTAAAAGAAAATCGTGATTTTATTCTGAACTTAAGCTAGTAACGTTTTAAGAAGCTTACGATATAAAAGAAAAGGCTGATGGGGGGGTTCTTCCGAAAGTAAGTTGGTGCCGTTATAAGTAATTTCGAGATAAGATGGAAGCCGGTATTGGACTAGAAAAAAAGCTAGCATTTAATAAAACAGAAATACACAAATTAAATACTGAAATAAAATGGAGTTGTTAATATTTTAAATCTAAAATAAAAAGCATGAGATATAACTGTAAGCACAAATCTAAAATAAAAAGCATGAGATATAACTGTAAGCACATCTGATGTAGATCTAGCAGAACGGAAACCATATTGAGTGTCACTAAGAAGGTTATTTTTGTTGAGATGGTTGATTACTTCTGTATTTAACACAGATTCAAGCAACTTACTCATGACGCACAGGAGACTTATTGGCCTGTACTGAGAGGGGGATGAGCGATCACCTGAATTCTTAAATACAGGGCATACTGATGAAATTTTCCAGGGAGATGGGAAACTATTCTCCTTAAGACAACGTTTAAACAGTTTTGTAAGTATGGGCGCTAGTTCAGGTTGAAGTTGTTTGAGTACTATAATTGGAATACCGTCAGGGCCAGTTGCTTTACTGGAATCAAGGTTTTTGATTAGCTTGGCAACATCACGTACAGATATACGTATATCACATAGCGTGTTTTCTGATACAGGAGGAAATATTTGACCAAGATGGGCATCAAGACAGTTTCTCACCCTTTCTATAGTCCAGACCTTGATCTTTGTAACTTTGGTTATTCCCTAAGCTCAAGGAAAACCGTAGAGGCTATCGGTATGAGACAAATGAGGAGATGAAAGAAACTGTGACGGGGGTCATTTGCACGCCCACACAGGAGGACTTCCATGGGACTTCCCAAAAGTTGTTGGAACGGTACAACATTGCAGCCAAAGCAGATTACTTCGAAGGAGACTAGATGTTCATGTGTGTACTATCAATAATAGTGCCCATACGAAAAAAATATGGAAACTTATTAGAAGGTCCCTCGTGTATATATATATATATATATATATATATATGCGTGTGTGTGTGTGTGTGTGTATGTGTAAATATACTAGCGGCAAAAATCTGTGACAGTTTTTATTTTCACGTTCTCCAGAACATTCGAGGGGATTACAACTAAATTTGCACACATTTAACATATCTCTTATGTTAATACACTGAATTAATTAAAGTTCGTTATAAAAGACAGAAAAAATGTTATGAGCATTTCAATTTTTGTGTTTTAAAATTAAAGTAGCCAAAACTGTAGGACAAAGCAAAGAAAATAATTTATTGTGGGGGTGTAGTCTGTTTTTCCATTTTTCTAAGTACGAAAATGACGAATAAGTCGATTACATCACTTTGTAGGCATTGCAGCCGGTTCCACTATCATTATGACCCTAAAATTGATGCTTCCGTCAAAAAATCAATTATTAAACTTCACGGAGAAAACCATTCAATACAGAAGATAGCTGACGACTTGAAGCTGTCGAAAAGAACTGTTTGGAGAGTCATAAAGGTTTTCAAGAATACTGGAAAATTCTACCACCGAAGGAAAATGTCAGACCTAGAATAACTTTTCCTAGCCAGGATCGATTGATTAAGATGGCAATGAACGATAGGTTACAGACAGCTGCCAGCATTTCTCGTGAACTGCATGTCTATCATGACACCAAAGCGTCTCGTAAAACAGTATCAAGACGCTTGAATGAAATTGGTCTGTTTGCGAGATCACCAGCTAAAAAACCGTTGATAAACAAGAAGAACAAGAAACTCAGATTAAGCTTTGCTCAAGAGCATGTGTCGTGGACAGATGATCATTGGCGAAATGTATTTTTCTGATGAAAGTAAGTTTAATGTATAATGATCTGACGGGAAGAAATTTTAAGGAGGTTTGCTGGGGAAATATTTTCTAAAAAATGCACGAAGAAAATGTCAAAATTTACTGATGGTAGCATAATGGTGTTTGGAATGGTTTCTTTGGAAGGAAAGACTGATCCGGTCCGTCCAAACACCACAGTTAATGGAACAATATACAAGAACTTGTTGAGAGATCATGTCATCCCAATACTTCGAAATTCTGAGTGTGAAAAACCAATTTTCATGCAGGATAACGCCCCCTGCAACAAGGCTAAGCATGTAATGGAATTTTTGAACGAGCAAAATGTGATTGTTTGGGATTGGCCTCCTTAAAGTCCGAACTTTAACCCTATGGAAAACCTATGGTCTTCTTTGGAGAACGGTGTGAGTCCAAGGAACTCTATCAATACTGAGGATTTGTAGATAAAACTTAAAGAAGAATGGGCGAAAGTTCTAGGTGATACATATAACCATCTCATTCAATCTTGCAGTAGAAGGTGCACTACAGTTATGGAAAATAAAGGTTTGTTCACTAGATATGCAATTTATGTCGACCAAGTTTGGTATTTTGATGTTTCAATGTTATTATTTTTAATTTTTTTTGTCCCACGGTTTTAATTTAAAAAAAAAATTGAAATGCTCATAACTTTTTTCTATCCTGTATAATGAAGAGTAATTAATACAGAGTATCAACATAAGAGATATGTGAAATGTCTGTAAGTTTAGTTGTAATCCCCTGGAATGTTCTGGAGTAATTGAAACAAACTAAACTGCCCCAGATTTTTGGCCGCTAGTGTATATATAAGTTTGAAAAGCCGGCTGAAAAAAAATGTTGAATGACGAGAAGGAACTTACAGAAAAATAAATGAACAGGAAAACAGTTGAAAAATGAACCTGAAAAGGAGGTACCTGAATATAACAGAGTATTTTCTAAAAACTAACGGGACAGATGTAACTGAAAATGTACTGCAATTCCGACATAACATTTTTAAAGAAAATTTTTCGTTTATTTCACTGATGGAATTGATTATTGCTTACTTTTTCTGTACCTTTAGTTGTAATACACCTTTTTGAAAAAAAGATTCTAGGTTGTATGTTTCTTTTTTTTTTTAATGATTTCGTTGGTGCTATTCATGCCGATGAAGCAGCGCCTCTTGGAAAGAAAAAATAAGCAACAAAAAAGTTTGATTTTTTTTCATGAAATCATGTTAACATTTTTTGGTTTTCAAAAATTTCAAATTAATTTCATGAAATGATATTTTCAATGGTGTGACCAAACTTTTTTTTATTTTTAATTCGCACCACCACGTAAACACAAATCTATTTCAGACTGGCACCAACGTATTCTTTTTTTACAAGAGGGTTAATTGTATCAGCGAATTGAAGAGAACAAAACATACAGCGATCAGTCTTCTTTAAAAAGGTGTATTACACTGAAATTCACAGAAAAATAAATGATAATAATCATTTAATAAATATTTTTATGAAATTATTTTGTTTTCAAAAACTTCAAATTAATCCCACAAAATAATGTCTTCAAATATGTGACCAAACGCCTATTTATGACCGCTACAATTTCCCTTTCACCATCTCCTTCAATAGCACACGTTCCCAACATTCTTTACACTGTTGTCTAAATTCTTCTGAGATGCCTCCTCCGTTACGGGTATTATTATCATCATCCATATCATCTTTTTTATTATTACGATTTTAATTATTTATTTACTCACTTGAGGTTTTCACACGGATCATCAGCTCATTGACAATAACACGTTGAGTCCTTTGGAGTCTCCGTGTCAAATTGTCTATGATTTCAAGAATTCTTCACGTCTTTCGATAACCATTGCGAAAGAATTTTGCTTTATCGCAGCAGTCTCTTACTAATGATTTCTTACTGGGCACACAAATTGTTTTTCTTTGGTATTTAAGTGGTAATAACTCCCTAAAATTTGTTTTTTTTATTATTATTATTCTCGGTCGTCTTAGAGGCCTGGTAAGTTACGCGTTTACGATGAACGATCATTTTGTATGGTATCAGCCGAGGTTAGCGTCATCACATTGTGTTTCCTTTTTATTATTATTGGTTGGCAGGGTGCTTTCACACAAGTCATCAAAAATGTCATTGAATACAGCCTGTGGTGTTCCTTGAGAGCTGAGTGACAACAAGTATTCCCAGATTTTCCGGTACTCTCCATCTCTTTCGACTATATTTGCAAATAAATTTGCATTATCACAACAGCTGCTTGCCATTGATTTCTCGTCCGCAACGGCTATTGATTTTTACTGGAATTCCAGTGGCAACAAGCCCCCTCCCTCCAGGTCCCAGTTCTCTTCGCACTTATACAGTGGCCAGTGCTCACTGCTCGGTGTTTCCTTCCTCCGTGACTATTTGGTTATTCGGTCTCACTCTTTTTTTTGGGGGGGGGCAGTGATGGGTTAGGGTTATAGAACTTATAGATATGCAGCTAAATGTTCTTGGTTCCATATAGCGCTCCATGTTTTGTCTGGTTTGCGCTTGTGGTTCGTGTGCATTATTATTATTATTATTATTATTATTATTATTATTATTATTATTATTATTATTATTATTATTATTATTATAGTACTACCATTACTATGCTTTTATCGTTAGTCTATTAGCAGTATTAATAATCATGTGTGTTCATAATAGCTTATGGTATGACGTATATTGTTACGAAAGTCGTAATAATAGTGTTAATATAAAGTGTTGCGCTACATATCTCTGGTCAGTAATATGCTTTTAAATATAAGTGTAGATGATATTATTTGGGTATGATTGACAACGTTTTATCACTATTTAATCTATCGCCAGATATGAGGTTCGATAACGGATAAGCAAAATTAAATCATGTAACATAGAAAGGTGTGATGTCAGATCAGTTACATATTAGAGTTTAACACATAATTGCATATCAAATTTTGATGTCATTGAAGTTTATGTTAAACAGGATCGTTTGATTTCCTCTACGTCTCAGCCATTATCAAAAGCAAATCATGGGTTAGGAAACGGACTCGCACGTAAATCTAATAAAAGCATATACTAAGCGAACACGGCAGTAAGTGTCTAACACACTGGGAAAAGGATACAGACCACATAGTGAGCCGCGACTCCATAGAATGGTACAGTTGATAACAATCTAAAATATAACTTCTTTTGTGATTTTTAAAATCACACTTTAATAGCATTTCAGCTGACGTATTAAACTTTGATTCTAACAAACTAATTATTTGTTTGTTATTGTTGTACGTGTTATTGTTGCTACAATTAGTTACTACGTCGTTAGAGTTTATTTAAAAAGGTATGTAGTTCCGTCTGGACAACTGAAAATATGTTGATTTTTTTTATTTATAAAAAAATATATATCTAAATTAGCAAGTAGAATAACTCATATTTTAGTAACAAAGAATTGTCTCCCTTAAAACTATTTTCTGTATAAGTTTTTAAATGTATAAACGAATAAAAACCAACTTCATTGCATCCCGAGCAACGGTAACGACCGTAATAAGGAAAGTTAGCATTATAATGTTAAATCTAGACTGCGATAGTCGATATAAATGAAATAAGGAGTGACCTCGTGATGCCAAAGATCAATCAGAGAGGCGAAATAAAGAGTTGATTGAGGGCAATTACCGCGGGTTAATACCAGATCAATCAGTTCGACAACAGACAAGTATTATAAATGCATTAACGGCGGTTGGGTTTGCTTAAAGTATAATGCGTGATAGACAATAATAGATAAGAGAAGAGGAATGGGGGAGAATGAAGAGAAAGCATAAAAGGAGCGAGAAAAGGAAAATGAAAGACGAGGAGAAAGAAGGAGGAACGAGAAAGAAAGAATATACGAAGATCATTATAAAGAAATGGTATTCTAGGTGTGTGTGCATATATATATATATATATATATATATATATATATATATATATATATATATATATATATATACAGTGATGATCATATTTATTGGCACGGTAAAATAAAAGTTAAATTTTGTCTAATAAATTCTAAAAAAGGGATTAAATTAAAGAAAATAACAAAGTATATTATGTATTTTTAACTGGCCTTTCCGATGCAGCAATCGGATTTTAGAAAAAATAAATAACAAAGGAACAACAAACATAATTGCAAAAAACCCTTGTTCAAAATTATTGGCACGATTTATTTAATAATCAATTGTATAGCCTTTGGCCTTGATTACCTTCCTCAGTCGCTTTTCATAGTTTACAACCAAGTTGTTGCACTCTTCAGTAGTAATTTTAGCCCACTCTTCCTGACAATAATCCTCCAATTGAATAAGATTCTTAGGCTTCCTTTGCATTACCCTCAATTTTAATGTTCTCCATAAATTTTCAATTGGATTAAGGTCTGGGGTTTGTGATGGCCACTCCAAAACATTAATATGATTGTCCTCAAGCCATTTCTTAGTCAGTTTAGCCGAATGCTTTGGGTCATTATCTTGCATGAACCACCAACGACGACCAAGTGAGAGCTCTTTAGCAGAGTCTTTCAGGTTTTCATCCAATATTTTAACATGATCTTTATTTTTTATGCTACCTGTGACCTTAACAAGTCGCCCTGGTCCAGAGGCAGCAAAGGATCCCCAAAACATCAAACTGCCTCCACCGTGCTTCACTGTGGGTATGGTGTTCTTAGGCAGGAAAGCTTCGCCAGATTTTCTGTAAATATAAGACACTTTATTATGGCCAAATAACTCTATTTTCGTTTCGTCAGTCCATAGAACACGTTTCCAGAATGCAACATCTTTATCAATATGACGTTTTGCAAAGGCTAGCCTTGCTTTCAGGTGCATAGGCTTCAATAAGGGAGTCTTTCTCGGACGACATGCTTTTAAACCAGCTCTCTTCAAAACTCTACCAACTGTATGTCGAGATACATTCACTCCAGAGGTGCTCTGTTCATCAACAATCTCCCCAACAGAGATCCTTGGGTTTTGTTTTACTTGTCGAACAATTTTCCGTTCATCTCTTGGGGAAAGAATCCTTTTTCTCCCTCTACCCTCTAAACTCATAACGTGGCCTTGCGATTTGAACTTGTTTATTATGGCTCTAACAGTGGATTTGGGAAGGTTTAGCTTCTTTGAAATCTTATCATAGCCCTCCCCATTGGCATGGCATGCTACAACAAGCTTCCTGACGTCTTCGCTGTGTTCCTTAGTTTTAACCATGGCGATTGAAAATTATAATTTAGTCACTTATAATAGTTTAAATAAATCGCTATCTAAAAATTATCTGAAAAAGATTATTCACTGAATTAGCGTTAAACAAGCATAATATGGCTATAAAAAAGTTCAGAAAGCACGTAAACCGGAAATTGATTGATATTATACTGATACTAAAAGAAAAACAAAGCTGTGCCAATAATTTTGAACAAGGGTTTTTTGCAATTATGTTTGTTGTTCCTTTGTTATTTATTTTTTCTAAAATCCGATTGCTGCATCGAAAAGGCCAGTTAAAAATACATAATATACTTTGTTATTTTCTTTAATTTAATCCCTTTTTTAGAATTTATTAGACAAAATTTAACTTTTATTTTACCGTGCCAATAAATATGATCATCACTGTATATATATATATATATATATATATATATATATATATATATATATATATATATATTCAGAATGTGAGAGATTATGTAACTATTTCCACAGCCAAACAACGTCGCAGCTCACAAGAGCTATGTCAGCCAACAAACCGTTTGCAAAAGTTGAGAATACAAAAACAGAAAAGGGAACATGGAAATAAAAGAAATAAAGGGAAAAGCTGAAAAGAAGGGCGAAAGAGAAATCGAAAAGAAAAAGTTAACATTTTGATTGGATGATCAGTTGTGTTTTACGTCATATCAATCTTCGTTGACTAATTTTTACACGCGTCTTGTATGCGCTTGCTATCTATTTAACATAATTGCAAGTGATTGTTAATGGGTCTGGAGACCAGAGTTCAATCCTCCATTTAGTCAGAGCAAAGACATTCAAATGTTAAACACTTGGCAGTATAAAGAAAGCATCAGGGGCAAGTGGAATAAATTGGCAATAGAGCGACACCCTCCCATCACGTCATTGTAGCAGCTCATTAAAAAGGGGGCTTTCGGGTTGTCCTTGGCAATATAGTCACCCACTTAACATTAGCATTTACATTAATTTGTTTTGAAGGTGGGTATCTTGTAAACAAATAGTCTGTAAACGACAGTATCTACTTAAATAAGAGAAAGGGACCAGACAGGTACTACCAATCCTTCGCCTTCCCCTGGGAGTAAAAATAAATGAGAGGTTACTCCATGCTTTTTTTAAGTTCTCAAATTAAAGCCAGTGTTGTGCCATACTCAACATATTTAGGGAAAGCCTGGGTATTTGACATGGTTAGAAATAGATTAAGCAGAATCAAGGCACAAAAGCGTATGGAAAGATGAATATTGGTTGGGGAAGAGGCGAACACCTTGTCTAAGGGTGTCTGACACATATAAGTATTATCACCAGTACAAATTATATATTCAACTAATGAAGTGCGCCAGGTCGAGTTAAAGTGGATCTGGAAATAATAAAAACTACAGATTCCCCTAATTTAACAAATTAGGGATACATTTAAGGTCATGCTTAGGACTTTTTTAAAACTTATATTTACCCTCGAAAAGCACCATTTCAGTGTAGTATAAAGGGATACTGTGAATTAGGAGACGGATAAATAGTGTAATAGTAATTAGGGAGTTGTGCAGCTAAACATTTATACATATTACAATGACATTCCTGCGTGTTTGTATGGCAGGGTACAGAGAAAGCAAGAAAAGAATTCGAAAGACAAAGACTTCGAAGGAAAGAAGCTATTAAAGTGGAAAAGTTCCCAGCATCTGGCAACGTCTACAGTGATAGATTTGGATCTTTGCTGATTATCGCGTTGGTTGGGAGTTTCTACGTTAAGTTCCGCAAGTTTGTCAGAGCACAATCTATTTAAATTATTTGGTCAATTCACACAGAGACGTAACATTACTTAAGCTTGGTAGACAGGGATGAGTCTCATTTTTCAACATGAAGTTGTTACTTCTCCATTTTTTTTATTGCAGACGATTATCCTCACCTTCTTGTTGTTTTTTCAGGGCGTTTCGGCCAACTATTTATTAAAAAAAAACTATAAAATGAGGATAATAGTCCGCAATAAATAAATGAATAAATAATACAAATTATTCATCTCAAATAGAATTCCAATTAAGTAAATAATGAAGTGCTTAACGTGTTATATTATTTACTAGCATAACTGTTGGAAGTTCCGGTTTTATCTTCCGTCTATCGTATATTTTGCTGAACATAAAACAATGATGACGGTCAACTATGTATCATAATGTAACGGCATATCTTTTTGGGGTGACTCATTTATGAATGATCCGTAGGAACGCAGACCCACAATAGTATAGCATCATTCTTGTCAAACTGGAAGGTACTTATCTAAGTACTCTGGTTAATGTAGTTTCACAAAATACCTAATTATGAGAGGGGCGTCATTTTCCTAAACCATTTTTAGAGATTGAGACATACGAGGTGCCTTAAATAAGTATCTAGACTTTTTGTATAGTCATTTAACATTGTCGTAGACTCTTGAAAATTAATTGTTATTGTTATACATCTAATGAGATGACTGACTAATTTATATGAATACAGATTCAAATAAACGGCTACAGCAGGAATTGGAATACACCCTACTAAAGCCTGGTTATCACAGCTTGTGAATTTCTATCATGCAGTATGGACGTGTGAACACTTTAGAAGAAGTATATGCAATAACATTCTGTGTAAAACTAGGAAAAATGATACAGAAACGTATTGAATATTTCGGATTACTTTTGGACCATCTTGCATGAATCGAGCATCAGTTTTTCAGTGGCATAAGAGATTTAAGGAAGGCAAAGAGTCTGTTAGAGATGAATAGAAGTGTGGGAATATTTTAAAATGTCAGAACTACAGAGGCGATTGGTCAAATCAATAATTTCATGGATAAGATCCCTTTATGTCTATAGAGATAATAAGTGGCCAATTTCGTGTCAGTGTAGCAATAATATACAATTATTCACGAGGTACTGAAAATGCAGAAGATTTGCGCGAATATTGTCCCAAGGGTGCTCGGAGAAAATCAGTAAAAAAGATGTCATGACAGCAGGAAGATAGTTTCTTATGCTTTGGTGAGCTGGGATGAACGCTGGATCTACTGCTATGACCTAGAGAACTGGCGACAGATTTCTCAGTAGAAGGGCGCTGGCACTCTCAAACCCAAGAAGGCCAGACAGAGCAAATCCACTCAGAAACTTATGATAATCCCTTTTTTGATAGCACCGGCATGATCTTCATGCACTGGGATTCGTTTGGACAGACAGTCAACAAGAAATACCATGTTGAGGCTTTAAGAAGGTTCAGAGAGAAATCCGGTCGGAGGAGGTCAGCACTCTTCAAACCGAGTCAGCGGCATTTGCACAAAGAACCAGTCCACAACTCCATCATAGTCACAGACTTTTTTTAACTAAAATCGGCACAAAATAATTCCTTTAGTCCAAGTTTTGCTATCTGTGACTCGTGATTATTCCCTAAGCTCAAGAAAAACGCTTAGAGTTTGTCGTTCTGGTAAAATTGAGGGCATAAAAAAGCTGTGAGGAGGACCATTTACACGTTCCCAAAAGAGGGGTTTTATGGGGTCTTCCCGAAGTTGGTGGAACGATACAAGAAGTGCATTACAGTTGGAAGAAATCATTTCGAATGGGACTAAAGTTTCATGTGTGTACGATCAATAAAAGTGTCCATACGAAAAGAGTTCGGAAACCTCTTGAAGGCAAATTATATTTTGATACTATGTAGTCTGTCGCGAATGAAGAACCTACGTTATTACTTTAATGACTGTGAACAAAACAGGTACTTAAATTTTATCTTTGCCGAAGGCCAAGAAAGTGTATTTCCGTTGGAGTGCCGTTTTTGACATGAGAACGACGCGAGATGAATTGTTCTTCCCAGGCACTTCCATATTTTTTCAAGCAGAGATGAGGCATAATAGCATAATATGTAATTGCTTTAGTGTATTATTATAGAAACTAATCATAAAAATAAGTACATACTAGAAAAAATTATTAATTTTCTTGGTTTATGTTACGATAAACCAATTCTTTATGAAGTAATGTAATCATTCACTGTATGTAATTAATGAAAGTAAAGCTGTTATACTATCTATAATTGGTGGAATAATTCCAATTAATATATATTACTACCTAATTGAATGCCATAGAGCTTGAACTCAACGTAATGGGTTTAAAGGCGGACAAAGATATCCATTTGAGTAATTATAGAAACAACTGGACTAATGAAAAACATTTCAAAAATTATCAGATAAACATATCCGGTTTAACAAGTGCAATAGGTATTAAAAACAATTGCACTTTCGGCTAGAATTTATGAAATAGAGAGTGAATGTTTAGCATCCTGTAGGATACTCCATATCCCATGTTAATGTAATGAAACGAATATTGGCAAAGAAAGCGTCATATACCACATTACTTAATTATTCAGGGTGAAAAGAAACGTTATTTGCGTGGTAAACAAAACTCAGGTTATCTGCATAAATCTTCGAGATGTGAGCCTTATCTTGTAGTATGGATAACGCGGTTATAACATGATAAACGAATGTGTTTAGATTGTGTCACAGAACACAAAAAATAGAAAGGAAAGGTAAGATGTTGAGGGAAACATTGTTTACTTAAAAGGTTCTATAAAAACATTTTAATCTTTAAATCGGATTCTTGAGAAATAGAGATACTTATTGTGAAACATATTGTTTATACTTGATATAAAGAACATAATTTTCGAAGCTTCCTGGGATGTAACAAGATTTCATCTTCGCATGAGACGATGCTGAATAAACCAATACGTTCTAATTAGCAATCGCATTTAAACTTTACATTAAAATCACATTACAACTTTGAATTAAAAGCATATATATATATATATATATATATATATATATATATATTCATCTGCATACTGTTTCGCTATAAGAGCTTATCAGCGCCAGGATTGAAACTCGACAGCCCTGGAAAAAGTCAGCGCTTCAAAGCTAGCTGTGGCGTCCGTATGTCCGACTAAAACTCCCAAATTAACAAAACAAATGCCGACCCATAAAGTTGATATATTCTTGATTAACGTTGTCGGAAATAAATAATATCTTAAACCAATAAATAAATGCTAATTTTGTGACACTAAACTGGTACAGATTTTGTATGGAGAATGACCAGTTTCCCACCTACAAACTAAACTGAAGTTGTAGTAGAACTATTACATTTGACAAAAAAATGGCTAGAATGAGTCGCATCTTCTGCGATTCTAAACTTGAGATTAGTTTCTAAGCATGGCGCTTCTTAGTACAGACAAACTTTCTTTTGGCTTACCCAATCTATCCTTCGCACACCCACTCTTCTTTCTTGGATTGTAACCAAACCTCAGGGCACCCAGTTTACGAGATCGACAAGAAGCTCCACAGACTCAATGTGGCTACTACAGAAGCACAGACATGGACACTATAACACGCACACACATATCTACTACATGGCACTGTATTCTATACCTGTGTACAGTAGGCAATCTCTATATGTTGACTCCTTTTTCTATTTTACAAACAAGACTTTTTAACCATTTGTATTTGTTCATATATATATATATATATATATGTTCATATATATATATGTTCATATATATATATGTTCATATATATATATATGTTCATATATATATATATATGTTCGTATATATATATATGTTCATATATATATATGTTCATATATATGTTCATATATATATGTTCATATATATATGTTCATATATATATGTTCATATATATGTTCATATATATATTTATATATATATATATATGTTCATATGTATATATATGTTCATATATATATATATATATATGTGTTTATATATATGTTCATATATATATACATGTTCATATATATATATGTTTATATATATATATGTTTATATATATATGTTCATATATATATATATGTTAATATATATATATATATATTTATGTTCATATATGTATATATATACATGTGAACATATATATATATATATATATATATATATATGGATTTATTTCAAGATTAACATTACTCACTTTTATTCTCATTTTATTACGCCAAAAGAAAGATATAATTAAATGGTTTTAAACATTAGTAATAAACGTCACTTCATTTTTCTAAAAAGTAACTCTTTTTTACAGAGTTTCCTCCCTTAAGCTGATTCAAATTTATATCTTTATATGTAATATCAAGTTTATCGAAGAAGGTATCGAATTGTTTTTATACAAGTGCGAATCATAAAATACATATAAAGCATGTATATATATATATATATATATATATATATATATATATATATATATATATATATATATATATATATATATAAAGCTGAACGTCTCTGTGTGTGGTCTGGTCACGAATAGGCTCCTATATGGTTGACTATTATAGAAAACTGATAGCATATAATGATAGAAGATGTATCGAGACACAGGAATGAGTATGTTTGATTTGGCATAATGATGATTCATTAAAATTGTAGGGTCTGCGTACGCGCCTGGTCCACAAAGTATGGAAATAAAAAATTAAAAAAAAAACGTTTACAAATGTTTTTTTATATAGATGTACATAAGAATACTTTGATAAGTATGTTTTAACTTAAATAGGGATGGTATAATAAAATTGTGGGGTCTGCGTTCGCGCCTGGCCTCCATATAATGGAAATAGGCACAAACTTTTTATAAAGACTTCTCATATCTATCTGCGTAAGTATACTTTGATAATTATGTTTCAGTTTGAAGAAATATGGTATAATAAAATTATGGTGTGTTCGTTCGCACCTGACCTCCATAGAATGGAAATATGTCGAAGTTTAACAAGGTTTTTTTTTAATATAGATCCACAGAATATTGTGATAAGTGTTTCAGTGTGAACAGGTATGGTATAAACAAATTATGGGGTTTATCTATTTTTTTTTTACTTTCATCATATTTTGCTTTGGTTTTGATGCCCCCAAATTCCAAGCTATCTCTTTACAACTCTTCCTTTTCATAACCTATCATACTTTCATAAATCAGAGTCCATTTTTTGTAGGCTGTTTTGAACCCAGTCAACGACGGGTACTTTTGCTAGTATATATATATATATATATATGTGTGTGTGTGTGTGTGTGTGTTTGTGTGTGTGTTTGTTTTATTATTACAACCTCAAGTATATAAACTTAATCCATTACAAATTGTTACAAGAGACAGGATAAAATTTATCCGTCCATATCGTCAGATGATTCAAGTTAAAATAAAAATGTTTTTTTTTTGTGATTACATATGGATATTTAAATCCTTCATCTTCTCCTATAATCTATGCGTTATATTCTCCAGTAATAACTCCAAACATTTAAAAATAAAATTATTAAACCTATGTAGTTAAAACTTTAAATGCCCGAAACTACTACATCGTAAAATTTCAACACCTTTTAAAATTTATCCCCAATCTTTTTTTAACACTACCCTTTAATCTAACACCATCATTCCCAACCATTTTTACAGCCCCTTAATTCTAGACAAAATCAACACCGCTTTATAGCACATGCTTTATTAAATTTTATCCAAACAATTTTATTTGTTTTTATTATTTCTCCCCTTCTTCCTTAAACTCAACTCCAACTCTAAAATCTACTCAACAGAATCCATAACTGATTTCCTACCCAAAGAGATTTTATATTAGCTATATTGGACGCATCTGTTCACCCATTTGTATTTGACGCATCTTAGCTTTTTCTGTTTACCCCCAGCACCGGTGGCGTAGACATTTGCTGACTTTTTAACTTCGTTTCGGCTTTAGGACACGTCTAGGTCATCATCTAAAACCCAACAAACTTTTTTGACACGCCCTGTTATCTATTTCCCTTCTTTCTTTTCTTTTCTTCTTCTTTCATCCCTCTCTTGCCTTGTCTTATCTTTATAATTTTACAAATTTTTAATTTAAAATTTATTTTGAATTGCTTTCTCCCCCTTCTTTCTTTTCCCCCTTTCTCTTCTCTCCTCTCTCTCTCTCTCTCTCTCTCTCTCTCGCCCATTCTCCTTCCTTTGACCTTTCACCCTTTAGCCTTTTCTATTTCTCTCTTGCTCTTTCTCTCTCTCCCTCGCCATTTCTCCCTCTCACTCTCTTTCTGCCTTTTCCTCGCTTTCTCACATCATCTTTCTTTCTGCCTCCCCCCCCCTCTCTCTCTCTCTCTCTCTTTTGTTCATTTATCACGCATTCCATTCGAATAATCAAAGCTCGGTATATCTTCACTCATTTCTCTCTCACTCATTAAACTTGCTTATTCTAATCCCGTGTCAGCAGAACATCGAAAATATTATACGTCTTTAAATATTTTGCTGTAAAGATCACTTTTCTTTTCTTTTTTTTCTTTTTTTGTTGAAATGAAAGGGTTTCTCACTAAATTAGTGACTGGAATTACAGGCTCTAGACAGACATTTTTTTTTCAATCATAACTATCACTAGTCGGGTTGTTACAGTGATTCACTGTTCAGACCGTCGCTCTCTTCATCCGTACCTAATAAAATGTGCGACGTAGTTCATTTAATAGAAATGCCTGTGACATTAACAATTACTGCCATAGAATGATGTGAACACACCGGAATTCCGTACATGATAATTGCATAATGCATTAACGGGCAAAAAACATGGTTATGTACCTCTTAATATCTCTGGCAAATTGGGGCTTTTAAACTTTACATTGTATTATCATGCAAATAGATGCGGGTTATTCAGTGCAGTTTCAGTGGTGATTAATATAAAACCAGTTTTCCAAAAGCAACAGAAAAAACAAGGATTCAATTCTAAATAAAATGTAGGGCATAAATATTAAAAAAAAAAATTATGTAGATTAAAAAAGGTTGAATAAACCATCTGAGAATTTAAGAAGAATGAAAATGGTTAGAGTCCATTATTGTCTCCGTCGTTTTACTCAATGTAACAACGGTTCAGAAGAGAATAAATATATTAAGGAGCTCATTTATGAAGGAACTGGCGGGATTTGCTAAAACAGTTTATTGCAAAAGAGTCATTAAATTCCACTTAAATTAAGTAGGGAGCTGTAATTTATGTGCATACTGCATACGCATTATTTATCACTAGAAGGAGTCACATAGGCCATCATCAACAATTTCTCTTTGATAACAACTTGTGGTCTTCTCTGGAGTCTAAATGACAACAAGTCTCCACAGATTTCAAATAGTTCTCACTCTTTTGATAACCTTTGCAAAAGAATTTGCGTTATCGCAACAGTCGCTTACCATTTGTTTCTCGTTGGCAGTGACTATTGTTCTTCACTGGAATTTGAGTCAGTCCTCCTTGACTCTTCTCACTTATTTGATGTGGTGCCGGTGTACGCTGACACAAAAAAAAGAAGGGGCGGTATCTTTCAATTATATCGTTTCCACGTGATCATGATTCCACGTGATGTCCCTTTGTGTTTTACATCTAACGTTGTTTTTTTTTTTTTGTGTTCAGTTCGAGGCCTACTATTACTGGTGTTTTGTTGACCTTCTTTATTTTCCAAGTCTTTTTTAACTCTCTGGTCAACACTGTATATTTGCTCCGCTTCTCCGTCTCCTTGATTTTCATTTTCTGGTATGATTGAATAGAAAAATACTCCGGTCTCCTTGCTTGGATCAGTTTATCTAGTTGTATTCCATGTTCCAAATGATCTTTTAGTTTATGTATTATTATTATTATTATTATTATTATTATTATTATTATTATTATTCACTATGCCTTCCTACAGAGGCCATCATTTGGGATTGCTCACTTGCAATAACCAGTGACGTTCCCTGAAACTCTAATAACAACTAGTCACTCCAGATGTCTATTGCTCTCTACCTATTTCGTTAACCATTGGAAATGATTTTTCATTACCGCAACAGCCGCTTACCATTGATTTCTTGCTGATAACGACCATTTGTATTTCCTGAGGGTTGGCTGGCAAAAAAAAAAAAAGAAAATCAACCACAGTCTTACTTTGTCCTCACTTTCCCAGTGAAGGTCTGGTTAGTGCTCTCGTTCCTTAGTATTTACGTCCTCCTTGATTCTTCACGTGTATTTAGTGCAAGCAGAGACCGACTTCATTAATGAGGTTGGGTGCGGCGCGCTTAACACTTCTGAACTTTTAGTTGAAATAGTCTTATATGGTCGTGTTTTGTTTGTGTTATTTATATTACGACTACCATGTGTGCAATTAGTGTTCATAATTCAATCTAAAATAATAATAATAATAATAATAATAACAATAAGTAGTAGTAGTGGTAGTAGTAGTAGTAGTAGTAGTAGTAGTAGTAGTAGTAGTAGTAAATGTGTATATACCCATGCACGTAAATGCATATATTTACATAAACAGAAGTGGGATATCTTAGATAAACAAATTCACAAAATACTTATTTACATACGTTCAACAAATTCAACATGAAGCACAGTACGTGTCGATCGTTTCTGAGACGATATGGGTTTATATTAATATCATGTTTACATCAGCACAGGATATTAGAAACTCACTTTGAAGCTAGAACATAGCACAAAGACTAGAGTACTGTGCACCTCCAATTATACCACAAATTCAATATGATAAGTGAGGAAAGGGATATGGTGATTGCAGTCCATTTCTAACAGTGGACAAATTAATGAAATCGAATATACAAAAGACATAAGGGAAATAAATGAAAAAAAACAGCACGTATCAATAGAAACAAATATGTTTTTTAAACAATCCAACTTTTTTCTAAAGGATAATTAAACAAATATGAGTGTTTACATTGAAAAAGATAATTATTAATTATTTTCAAAAATACAAGCAAATAAAAATAGAACACGTAGAAGAAACTAACCAAAAACATAACCGAATAGAAATTATATTTTAATAATAAAAAAAAATAGAAATATAATTTACCGTTTTTAAAATACACTAAGCAAGAAAAAGTTTAATGCTAATAAAGAATAATAAACATGAATAGCAGTAAAACTATCATAATAATGATAATAATAATATATATTAATATTAATAGTGCTAATATTAATATTAATAGCGCTAATGTAAAGAAAATAATATTAAATGAGAGAATTAGATAACGAATAAAATAGAACAAAAATGAAATAAAAATCTAAGATATTTAAGAAGAAAAATGTATACGTTTTGCCTGTGTCTGTTCTATCGTTATTCGTATGGTAAGTGCTCGTCTGAGCTTCAATCTATGATCTCATCTTCCCAAACATTTACAAAACACTCTCGTCTATCTACAACCAGTATCAACAATTTCCCCCACTTCATATCTGTGGCTAAATCTAAACACAGATTCCATGAACAAAGCTTCTTTCTAGAACTGCCCGCCTGCGGAACTCTGTTGCATTAGCCTGCTGTCCAGCTGACTACATGTTCGTCTTCAAGTTCAATACGAACAGCTTTATGTTGAGCCGCCCCTTTAAATAATTACGTTATACACAATTTGCATCCCTAACGATTACTACGCTGTTCTGACGATGACCACCGTACACTTATTAACCCTTATCCTTGAGTGGCTTCCAAGCTCTGATAAGTGTTTTCTGCTTTGTAAAAAGTTTGACAACAGTTAGTTGAAATAAAAATATTTAAAATGTATAATTTGGTAAAATGCAATGAAGAAGTAAATATCGTCGTTGTATGTTCCTTACCGCTTCGAACCCAACGTACAACTTATACAAAGAATATTCTATCAAAATATTCGACCAAAAATGAAAAAAAAAGAAAAAACAATACTACTGACTTATATGTTACCCCTAAGCTGAATACATTTTATACGAACACATATTTACTGTCAAAAGATGATTAGATTAATATTTAACAGTGCGCATGTATATAGACACAATATTAAGTTTAGGTTGCTAACAAATTAACAAACATATTTAGTTATTGATTTACATACTTGAAGGCAACGAAATAAAAGCGGACATACTCTCTCCCACTAACCTCCCGTATATATATATATATATATATATATATATATATATATATATATATATATATATATATATATATATATATATATATATATATATATGCTTATCTATACAAAGATAATTGCCTACATGCGTGCATACATTTTCTTGCGGTGTGTCTATTTCAAATTCAATTCAAAAATCCAAATTCAAATACATTTATTCTATACAAGCAATTCAGCCCGGCGTTGCCCGGGTGTTTGGAGGTGTATGTTGAGAAAAAAAAACGGTTATTTTTTTTTAACTTTGACCCCTATTATGAACCCTTAACGTTTATTGTTTTGGGCTCAAATCAAGTTATTAAGTTAGATCCCTGTCAAATGAACCTATATCTAAAATTTAGAGTGTTTAGACCCAAAATTGTCGGAGGAGTTTGGTAGAGTTCTCAAAGGTCAAATCGTTGAACTTTGACCCCTTAACAACCAAATTTCTGGCCAAAAATGGATTACAAAGATTTTCCCAAATCTCAGTACCCTGTATATCAAATCTCGAGTCTGTAGACTGAAAATTGACAGCGCTATTGCGTAGGAAAATGTACAGACACACACAGATAGACACAGAGACACGTTCACTTATATATCTATATGTCTATAAAAGTGAACGTGTCTGTCTGTCTGTGTATCTGTGTGTCTGTCTGTCTGTGTACATTTCCCTACGCAATAACTCTGTCAATTTTTAGTCTATAGACTCGAAATTTGAAATACCGGGTACTGAGATTTGGGAAAATCGATGTGACGGGTGTCAGCCAGAAATTTGGCTGTTAAGGGGTCAAATTTCAACGATTTGACCTTTAAGAACTCTACCAAACTCCTCCGACAATTTTGGGTCTAGACACTTGAAATTTTAGATATAGGTTCCTTGAACCTGGATCTAACTTAATAACGTGATTTGAGCCCGAAACTATAAATTTTAAGGATCATAATAGGGGTCAAAGTTTTAAAAAATTAACCATTTTTTTTTGTTTTTTTGCTTTTTTTGCACAGCATACACCTCCAAACACCCGAGCAACGCCGGGCACCCCTGCTAGTCTTCTATAATATAAAGTTTGATTTGTGAGTGTGTGTGTGTGTGTGTGTGTCTGGTCACGAATAGGCTCCTATATGGTAGACTATTTAAAAAAAAACTGATTGCATATAATGATAGATGATGTATCGAGACATGAATGGGTATGTTTAATCTGGCAGAACGGTGGTTCATTAAAACTGTGGGGTCTGCGTTCGCGCCTGGTCCACAACGTATGGAAATAAAAAAATTAAAAAAAAAAAACATTTACAAGTGTTTTTGATATAGATGTACATAATAATATTTTGATAAGTATGTTTCAACTTAAATAGGGATGGTATAATAAAATTGTGGGGTCTGCGTTCGCGCCTGGCCTCCATAGAACGGAAATAGACACAAACTTTAATAAAGACTTTTCATATCTATCTGCGTAAGTATACTTTGATAATTATGTTTCAGTTTGAAGAAATATGGTATAATAAAATTATGGTGTGTTCGTTCGCACCTGACCTCCATAGAATGGAAATATGTCACAAAGTTTAACAAGGTTTTTTAATATAGATCCACAGAATATTGTGATAAGTGTTTCAGTGTGAACAGGTATGGTATAATAAATTATGAGGTTTATCTATTTTATTTTTACTTTCATTATTTTTTGCTTTGGTTTTGATGCACCCAAATTCGAAGCCTTCTCTTTACAACCCTTCCTTTTCATAACCTATCATACTTTTTCATAAATCAGAGTTTATTTTCTGTAGGCTGTTTTTGAACCCAGTCAACGACGGTTACTTTTGCTAGTAAATATATATATATATATATATATATATATATATATATATATATATATATATAATCACTTTATATCTCAGCTACCCAAAAAGCGCATGTAATGCTTTTTTCTATATGTGTATGTAGTACAAGGTGCCTTCTATAAGTTTCCAGGCTTGTTTTGTACGGACATTTAAAATTGTCATAGACCCTTGACAATTCAGTGTGTTATTGGCATACGTCGTATGAGATGACTGACTAATTTTTATTATTCCAGGTACAAAGAAACACCTAAATGAGAAATTGGAATATCACAGATGCAATCTGGACGTGAAGCAATTTTAGAAGAAAGATACGCAATAAAAATCTGTTTTAAACTTCAAAGAAATGTCACAAAAACGTATGGAATGCTTCAGATTACTTTTGGAACCCCTTGCACGAATCGAACATAAGTTTTGGAATTGCATAAGGCAGAAAATTAATGATGGATGGTGACAGGTGTAGGAGGATTAATGAAGTCAGAACACCAGAGTTGATTGGCAAAATCAAGAATTTTATAGATAAAAGCCATCGTGTTTCTATAGAGAAAATAACTGCACAGTTTGATGTCAGTGTGGGAACTTTACATAATTATTTGTGAGGAACTGAAGACGCGGAAGATTTGTGCGAAGTTTTTCACAAGGGTGCTCAAAGAATATCATAAAAAGGCCGTCGTCATGGGCATTAAGATAGACTCTCACCCTCCCTTGCTCTTTGTGATTTTGGTGATTCCCTAAGCTCAAGGAAAACCTTGGCGAATGTCGTTATGAGACAATTAAGAAGGTAAAAGGGGCTGTGACGAGGGTCATTGACATAAAAGACTTTCATGGGGAGGGGGTATTTCCTTTCTGTACAACAACTGCATTGAAGTACTTCCAACGGGACTAGAGTTTTGTATGTTTACTATCAATAAAAGTGCCCATACGAAATATATCAATCGAAAAATGTTTGGAAACGTATTTAAGGCGTCTCGTTTGAGTGGAAATATTTGTATCCATGTTCTGACATGAGTCCTAACTTATACATACGCAAATTGAGAAACGTATACTCACCGTCTACAGATGATGAGTATACGTTTCTCAATGTACATTTAAAATATTACGAAATTCAACATTGAGTGGTCATTTATAAAAAATAAAATAAAAATAAATTTAAGAAAAGAAGAATTAGACAGAGTTTGATTGCAAACGAAATATAAATAAACCGAGTGCGATCTTCACAACTTCTGAAAAAATTCATTATCGGTTCACATACGTTCATCAGATTAAGAGAATATGTAAATAAAGTAATTTCGAACGGTTAACCCAACTTCCACGAATTAAAGGAGATAGAGTTATAAATACAAACAACACATGCTGGGATATTAGTTTTTAATAACGATTCCATTATTTCTTAAGCTTATTTTTAGACAAACAACGACTCTTCACTAAAAGGTAGACAATGATTACTTAATTATTTCATACGTTTTAAATCTATAAAGCTATTTTGGCGGCATGAGTAAGGACAGGCAGACAGTAAAAGAGTTATTTGCTTTTTTTACAATTAAAGCACATTTTATTTACACATTAAATAATTAAATAACCTGATTCTTAAATTTTTCTTTGATAACGAGGAGTAGTATTTTACTCTTTTCGCAAAAAAACAAATAAAAACAAAACAAGTGAAGCATGCATGGTCCCCCGTGAATGCACAGTGAATGAGGCTTGAAAAAGAGACTAACTTCAGTATTTGCCCCTCCCCATTTAGCCCTAAACTACCCAGGGGACATCAAATACTGGTGAAAATGAACAAATGGTGCAGTTTTAGGACTAAACATATGTAAATTTGAGTTCTGCATGTAACAAAAAAAGAAATAACAAAGTCCATCATTTTCCCCCATCTTATTAAGCCCCAAGTCCCCAAGGGCTTAACATATTTTAATTTGCGTTCAGCACCATGGAAAACTGCTAAATAGACATACACAGAAAATTTTGGAAAAATATGGTAAAACAGTCCCAAAAATGGAATGTTTTTACTAGCCCTAAAACAGACCCTTGGACACACTTAAGAGTTCTCACGAAGTATAGACACACAAAATTATATAGAAATCAATTTGTTACAACTTTTCCGAAAGTTTTATAAAAATCCAAGGCATAAATTGTTTTTTTTATAAGCACAAAAGTGTCAATTTTAGCCATTTTAATCGGAAAGTCAACCCTCGGGGCGGGGGGGGGGAATCGGAATTTTCTCGGAAAGTCTATTTAGTCTTTCTTTTACGCATATCATGTTTAATGTTTGTGCAAAATTTCAAAAAATTCCAAGGCGCAGTTATTGAGAAAAGTGCGGTCAGACGAACGGACAAATGGATGAACGGACAAATGGACGAACGGACAACTGGACAAACGAAACAGGGTTAATTTACAGGTCTACTCTCCTTTTGTCGGGGGGACCAAAAAAAAAAAGAAAGATTGCCTCAACGTTGTTTTTAAAATTATATTGTATTTAAGAACGAAACCACCGAACCAGGGGGTATACTAAAACGAAATAAATAACGAAATATAAAGAAATAATTTTTAAATTAATAACGAACAACTAAAATAGTAATTTTCTTTTCTTTTCTTTTTTTAATTCATAATTACAACACTTCTTTTTTATTACTTTTTGTGTTTCTTTTTAGATATCAAGACATGGACTTAAAAATGAAAATACATAAATAAAATCTATCTATTATATCTATAAAAGTGAAAGTGTCTGTCTGTATGTGTCTGTGTGTGTACATTTCCCTACGCAATAACTGTCAATTTTTGGTCTACAGACTCGAAATTTGATATACAGGGTACTGAGATTTGAGAAAATCGATGTGATCGGTTTTCGGCCAGAAATTTGGCGATTAAGGGGTGAAAGTTCAACGATTTTTCCTTTGAGAATTCTGCCAAACTCCTCCGATAATTTTCGGTCTAAACACTTGAAATTTTACATATAGGTTCATTTGACATGGATCTAACTTAATAACTTTATTTGAGCCCCAAACAATAAACGTTAAGTGGTCATAATAGGGGGTCGAAGTTAAAAAAATTGACCACTTTTTTCTTTTTTTTTTTTTTTTTTGCTCAACGTACATCTCCAAATACCCGGACAACGCCGGGCACATCTCTAAATACCCGGGCAACGCCGGGCACCCATGCTAGTATATCTATAAAACTGATAATGAGTGTAAGGACAACTCTTAACCTATATACTCAATTACGTTTTTGATCGTCAGACTTAAAATTGGTATATAGAGTATTCAGAGTTGTGGAAAACGTTTTAATCAGTTTTCCTCTGGAAAAAAGGCCGCTATTTAGTAAAAACTGGTACATTTCTGTCATCGGAATTTTATCTGTTTGTCAACTGTTTCAGGACTGAGTATGCGCGAATCCTTCGAAAAACAGAATCCTTATGTTAAGAATAAGTAGATTTGAAAAATTAGAAGAGAATCTGTAAATAGCTTATGATATGTTTACATTATGCCATTTTGAATTTAGAAAAAACTTTTTTTCTAAATTCAAAATGGTAGAATGTAAATATATCATAAGGTATTTACAGCTTCTCAAATGGTCAACATCATCAACTTTGGAATATAGACTTTAGTCAGTCATTCACACACACACACACACACACACATATATATATTTTTTTCTATCTTCAGTTAGACCTATATATATATATATATATATATATATATATATATATATATATATATATATATATATACTAGCATGGGTGCCCGGCGTTGTCCGGGTATTTGGAGGTGTGTGTTGAGCCCAAAAAAAAAAAAAGTGGTAGACGGAAGGCAGGCTCGGACACGTACGCGAAGGAGGAAAAGAACGTGTAAAAAGTGACGTCTTTGCTGTTACGACCACCGCCAAACCAGAAGTGACGTAGGTTTAAATTAAGCCAAGACAGTCGAAAAGATGGGATGACTTTCGAAAATATTGGCGAATAAAAGAAACCAATACCTATAGAAAAGTGCCTAGTTGAGGGTGAAGAAATGAATGTTTTAGCCAATTTTTCGGTATTCGTCGTTTGAAGGACCGGGCTTCAAAATGATACCGATCTTGTGAAAATCCATCGCCTCTGTCGAAATTTTTAGGCAGACGTGCAAACATACATACATAGATCTATGTATTTGTTGCTCAAATATTCGACCTGAACCGATTTAAAAGCTTGCTCTATTTCTCAATGCCCTTTATGTAAAATTTCAAATGTTTAGACCAGAAATTGTCTGAGTAATTTGATAGAGACCGCAGAGGTCAAACTTTTTTAACACTTTGACCCCTATTATGGCCGCTTAACATTTACTGTTTGGGGCTCTAATTAAGTTATTCAGTTAGATCCATGTGCAAGGAAACTATATCTAAAATTTCAATTGTTTGGACCCAAAATTGGCGGAGGAGTTTTGTAGAGTTCTCAGATGTAAAATCGTTGAACTTTGACCCCTTAACAGCCACATTTTTGGCAAAAACTGATTACAAAGATGTTCCTTAGTCTCACTACCCTGTATATCAAATTTCGAGTCTGTAGACTGAAAATTGCCAGAGTTATTGTGTAGGGAAATGTACACAGACAGACAGACAAACAGACGCTTTCACTTTTATAGATATATAGATTGCTCTCTATCATACAGTGAGGAATGCATGTACGCATATAAAATTATATGCCTCTATTCAATCTACACATCTAGCATCTCGCTATACAAGTCTCCACTTAGGATGCTCCTATGATTCACCTCTAGGTCTTGTTTGGGGTAGATAATTTTTAAGCGCAATAGACGGACGAAATCTCCCATGATAGACGACACTCTGGAAATCTGAAGCGACCTTGTTGTAATGTGACAATAGTCGTTCAATAACAATGTGGACATGGGGTTGACAACGTCGGCATCGTTAGTTGAGTTTTTTTCTTGGCTTTGTGAAAAATAAAACACTCAGCTCTGTATATCTGACACCGACGGTGAGACTTTCCTTTTGTAATAAGTGAAAGGCCACCCTCCTCCTCTCTTTCATTTATATATACTTTATCAGTGACAGGATTGTATGTATTGCTATGAATAATGATATTCGAGGTAATGGAGATGATAATCGACATTTTTTTGTCTGCCTTTGTAGTCATGCTGGTAAAGTGTTAGAATAATTTACCAAGAGTTTCAGGTAGATTTAGCGAGACGAGCTGAGAGATGAATGCGAATACGAGAATTGAGCAGCGGTTTGAAACTTGAATCATAGCTTTTTTTTTTTTTACTTTCCATTTTCTTACTCTTTATTTTCTCGTCTCTCTTTCCGGTTACATTTTCTCTCACTTTTTGTGATCTCTCTCTCTCTCTCTCTCTCTCTCTCTCTCTCTCTCTCTCTCTCTCTCTCTCTCTCTCTCTCTCTATCCGTCCGTCCGTCCGTCTCCTTTTCCCCTTTTGTCCCTTCTTAGTCTTTCTTTCCTCGCTTTCACTTTTCCTTTTCTCCCTCCCGCCTCTCTTCCCGTCGCTCTCACTTCTTCTCGTTTTATCCTCTCCCTTTGTATCTCTCACTTTTCATCCCCCTCTCTATTCCTCTTGCTTTCCCTTCCCCCTCTTCCTTCCTCTCAATTTTCACCCTCTCTCTCTCTTTCAAGCTCTCTCTCTCTCTCTGTTTCTCTCTCTCTCTGTTCTTCCGTCCCTTCTCTTTTCATCTTCATCTTTATCCTTTTCTATTCTTTATCAATCTTTTTCTTTAAACCACCTTTTATCGCTCTCTCCCAAGCATTCTCTCTCTCTTTCTCTATTTCTCTCTCTATCTATCTATCTATTTCTCTCTCTCTCTCTCTCTCACTGCCCCTTTCCTTTCCTTCAATCGTGTTTCTCTTTTCTGTCTTTCATTGATTGAATTAATTCTTACCTTTTTTTCGTTCTCTCTTTCTGCCTATTTGTTTAGTTTGTTATATACTTCTTTTTTTTCAATTATACATTTTTTTCTTTTTGTTTTCTTTCTGTTCTCTTCATTTGTATTCGTCTTTTTCTTCTTTCCTAGAAATTCAATGCTTCTCATCATTATCTAGTTTGCGATGGAAACCAAACCTTCCTTCGTGTTCGAATTTTTCTAGTCTTTTTCTCAATGTATTTCGAGAATCTTCATTGAGCAACTATAATTACTGTTATTACGATAATTCTCATGTTCAGCAGTCCCTTCAGCTTCATGGCAATTGCATCCATTTATTTAACTGTTCTGATATCGTAAAATCTTCGGAGACGATGAAATCTACTATTTGGCCTTTCGTCGTCCTTTGTTTAGACCATTACCAAGTCATGTCTTCTACCTTGGATGATTGCATGTGTCATAAAATAAATTTCTGAAATTATATATAATTCCAAAACCTAGGAAATTCAAGACAACAGATTTAATAAGAAGATCGATTTATTTTCAGATAAAGACCACAATCACAGTGTTATATAGATCAATATCTTTTATTTTTGTTCTGTTCAGAGAGGTCATCGCATGGACCATTATATTAGTGATATTAGTAGCCCATTTAAATATACCAAAACAACTACCAAGGTCAAAGTTTGATTGCTAGCCCTAACGATATTCGTATGGTTCGTCTGAAATCCAGCCAATACAGAGGTAGAGACAGACTCACTCATGTCATATATACAGCTTTATAACCATAATACAAGAACATTATTCAGAATTAGTTATTGTTTAATGTCATTGTATATATTGTCATCCACAAACTGTTTCGCTGTGTCACAGCTTTTCAGTATGGCCAGACAGACAAAAACTTTGAAAGCCAGGATTAAAACTCGGCCGTTCTTCTTAGATGTTTGTGATTTTAACCGTGCAATCGTCAGGCACGAGCCATTAGTCGAGCAAATATCGGTATCTATAAACACTATAAATTATTGATAGTTCTCCGTGCAGTTTTCCGAATCGTTATATATTATCCGTAATTATAGTTGGGGGTTTCACTTAAGATAGTAACCAAAAGGGTTATATGTAATCATCGACTGGCAACTTTCATCTTTTGTTTAACAGTTAGCGAATTACACAATACGGCCATAGGACTTGAGCCATAAGTTACCAGAATTTTAGTGTTTATAGATTCTCTGTTATATACAGAAATATATATTAGAAAGATCCGTGGAATTCCACGGAAGGAGAAATACTTAATCAACAAATAGTTTTCGATAAAGCTAATATTTTTCTTGATAGGGCAAAAATTAGGGGTTTGGGTGGCAGAATAATCAATAAAGCAAAGCAAATATAACTGTATTATATTTCGATGAAAATAGTGTCTATCCTATTTTAAATACAGAACTGCCACAAAATGAGATAAATTAATAAGTACGAATAAATACTCAGAACATAATATTATGCTACATAGTTCAATAAAAACAATAAAATTAAAGTATAAGAGAAAATCTTTAATTTATTCCTCCAGTCCAGCACCTCTTGACAGACACTGTTCTCTCTTTTGTCCTGTTTTGTTTTCTAATGTTCTTTTTTACGTAACGTTTTTCTTTCTTTTTCGATGAAGAACTGCTGCGCGTCCAACTTACTGCGAGTTTATTTTACACAACAGAAAATAAGGATCATATATTATTATAATGATATAAAAAATGAGTCTACATCAAAAGAAGTTCGTTCTCATATTCTTGTCGAGGATTGCCAGATTTGGCTTCAAACATTGTATTTGGCCGTTTTAAAAGCGTAACATACGGTCTAACTGAAGATAGAAAAAATTATATATATATATATATATATATATATATATATATATATATATATATATATATATATGTGCGTGTGTGTGCGTGCGTAATGTTTATTCAATGTTTGTTTGATTTCTAGCTCTTCTCTCCGTTTAGCGACGCTTTTCAACCTAATTTTTAATTATTCATTGACATTGCTATTCATCTCATTTTGATCAATATTGATTTTTTTGTTCGTCTCGATTCAAAATTGTAAACCGTGCCTGCTTTGATCTGCGTAAAAATTAAACAGTGCAATATCCCTCATCTTGTGTCGCCGCGTGACAAATAATAATTGAAAAAAAAAGACTAGTGAGACATCAAGTGCATCCATATGAGAAGTGACATTGAATTTAAAAGTTTTAATTATAATAACAACACACATAACACAAGCTCTCTCTCCTACTCCCTCCCTATTTTCTCTGTCTGTCTTTCTCTCTCTCATTCTCTGTCTCTTTTTCTTTCTCTCTATATATATGCAGGTTTATATATATATATATATATATATATATATATATATATATATATATATATATATATATGTGTGTACATATATGTATGTATATATATATATATATACATATATATATATATATATACATATATATATATATATATATATATTTATTTATTATGTACTGGCATGAGTACTCGGCGTTTCCTGGGTTGACATGAAGTCCGTTTGAAACACGCCTGCTATACTAATCATTTTCATCATGGGTAACGCGGATACCCGCACAACAATTTCAAAAATAAAAGAACGGATAAAAACATGTAAATGTAATCACCCTCAAAAAGAAGTATCTGATACCCTCTCCAACAGATATTTCGGCAGAAGAGAGCTCTGTCCTAAGAAAACTCACGATTTTGTGAACCTAAAAAATAGCATTTATAAACATTAATGCGTTCGTTTCTTTTTTTTATTTTGTTAAATGTTTAGTTTATCGGCGTATATGATTTGCCAGACAAAAAAATATATAAACTATTTATTTTTATATAAAACACATTGTTAGACCCAAAGGCTGAAATAAAACCAGAAAATATTCATTTTTTTTTCATTTATATTTATTATTCGAGGCCGCTAATATTACGTTTAAAATTTGGCCTTTTAAAGGTTTGGCAGATTGGCCTTTTTAAGCTCTTTCATGAACTATGTTTTTGGCCGCCATATTTTCTTTTTGTAATGAAAGACCGTAAAAAAGGCCAAATTTGGTCTTCAAAAAGCCAAACTGTCAAACATAAAAAAGGCCAAATTTTAAACGTGTAAGGCGTGCACATTTAATCTAATAAAAAATTATCAAAAACATAAAAATGAATTTTTTTGTTTTATTTCTGCCTTTGGGTCTAATAATGTTTTATACAAAAATTAATAGTTTTTATAATTATTATTTCTGTCAAATAATTTACGCCACTAAACTACACATTTACCTTTATTTTTTGTAAGGACACTTTTTTACTGGCTTATTTTTTTCTAAATAAAGGAAATTTTCGATTTCCTCTTTTTAGGAGGGGGTACTTTTCGATTTTTCTTTTTATTTGTCGTTTTATGTTTCTAATGTGACCCCCTTCCCAAAATTGAATTTGTCATATTTTGGGGTTTGTTTTGTTTATTGAATTGTTAGGTGGACGTAGAGAATGGTCTCATAAAAAATAATTAAATGTATCGTTATTTTGTGTTTCCAATGTAATTTACGCCATCCCCAACAAAAAGAAAAAAAAATTGTATTTGTCAGATTTTGACCCCCCCCTCAATCGCCAAACTTGAAAAAAATACTAGAGGTGGCATGTCTCGTTGAACGCTTGGTTGCCAAAAAGTGGTGCTCATTTTACCTTAAATATATGTAGAAAATATTGAATATAGCATGTTATTTTTTTTCAACATTTTTTCTCTCATAATATTTATAAAGGCCGTTTAAATGTATTACGCTGAAAAAAAGTAGATCTCCATTTTTTAGGGGTTAAACGCTGCTGGGCCACGTCGGACAAAGGTACCTTTTTAATTAGAAAATTAAGTTTACGATCGATGAAATTAACGCGAAAAAAGAGAAAAAAGTGTAAATTGTGGAATTTAGAGGGGGGTAGTAGATCTTCATTTTTTTAGGCATTAAACGACTCTGGATTACATGGTAAAAATTTAGCGATTTCTGTATTATCGTTTAAGGAATAAAATAAAACAAACAAATGAAATCTTTTCAGTTTTTTTCGTAAGTGTTTTTTATATTTAAAAAAAAACAATAAAAGGTAAACATTTTTCTATCTACACGGAATTATTTTTCTAGCTAGAACCTTAATGAAATTACCAAATGATATTTGGTGAAGGTTTGTTTGTTTTTATGCATAGATTCCAGGGGCAAATAACTCTATAAAATGACTAAAAGAAGATCGCTGTTGGAAATATTAATTCTAAAATAAATAAAATTATATATATTATCAATATGATTGTTGTTTAAAATTTATTGAATAAACATTGTAAATAGAATACTTAAAATAATTCTCACACTAAAAACATTAACTAAGATACCGTTATTTAGTAAAATCGATTTTTCTTAATGTCATATGCAAATAAGGTGATCTCTTAATTGTATATTTTTGCAAGTTCATACTATATTTAAAAATAAATGAAAGATTAAAATAAGACACGTTTTGTATACATTAATCAAATTGTGAACAAATAAACAAAGAGACAGGATTACGAATGTATATATATATATATATATATATATATATATATATATATATATAATTAGGTAATTGGATTTCACTGACTAAAGGAGGTAATTAGTCTATAATCATGGTTCTTGTATATTTATTTTATTGTTTTGACGAATTCCCATATTTTTCGTTTTCTTTGCTGCATATTGAGCGTTTCCCAACCCATAATGGAAAATATTATATTTTGTCTATTTGAGTGCTAATCAGAGGCTATCAAATATCACGAAAAACCGACGCAAGTGTTCTATAACACAATAAAACAGAAAGGTACTTAAGAAGGCTGAAAAGAAGTTGTAAACGTGAAATTTTCGCTTTAATGAATATCATCAAATGAAAATACCCCCTGAAAGACTTCAGAGAACATTTCTACGTAGTGTCAAATTTATTATATGATGTATACGTAATAAATAGAATAAACGAATAAATGTGAATTTGGGCCGCTTTTCACACTATCGGGTTAATCACGCGATATATTTCGAGTAAGAGTTCCATTTTACACGATCGACACACCAATATTGTATATGCTACTTTTGTACATGTGATATAAGTCGCTAGACTAACTAATTTGCATATTTGTTTTTAGAATGGGTACTTTAGAAATTACCTGTTATTTGCTATTGTTTTGATAAGTCAATGATTGGTTTGCTTTTTACATAATAAATACATCTGTTTTTTAGCATTGCTTTATTTTCTTGAAAAATATTTAACACTAGCAGTTCCGCCCGGCTTTGCGCGGGCCCTATGTACTGTTTATAAGGTTATGCGCATATGTGTATATTAAAATGTTGGAATATGTAAAGTAATACCTTTCTGTATAACAGTCTTCCTTAAGTACCATAGAGAAAAGATAGGCGGACATTTACACTTTTATAGATAGATAGATAGATAGATAGATAGATTGGTTGCAATATATAGTAATGATTTAAAAAGTATAAAAAATACTCATGCGCCACCACCAAGAATCGAAACCAAAACGTTCAGCTCACGATTTTCGCATCTTCCGTCAATGACTGGGCTATGAAAACATGTTTACTGCAAGGCTAAAAATTAAAAGATAACCAATAGCTACTACGTTGTGCATTCGTCATGCCGGCGTTCGCCCTTCATCTGGCAAATTTCATTTTTTTTAATTTTTACATTTTGCACCGATTTGTCCGGGTAAAAACTAGCAACGGTGCCCGGCGTTGCCAGGGTGTTTAGAGGTGTGTGTTGAGCAAAAAAAAAAAAAAAAAAAAAAGTGGTAATAGGAAGGAAGGGTCGAACCCGTATGCGAAGGGGGAAAAGAACGGAAAAAAAGCTGACGTCTTTGTTGTTACGACCACCACCACATCGGAAGTGACGTAGGTTTAAATTAAGCCTAGACAATCGAAAAGAGGGGATGACTTTCGAAAATATCGGTGAAAACAGCGACCATTCCTTGTAGAAAAGTGCCCAGTTTAGGGTAAAGAAATTAATGTTTTTAGCCAATTTTTCGGTATTTGTCATCTGAAAGGTCGAGCTTTAAGATGGTACTGTTTGTGTGAAAATTCATCGCCTCTGTCGAAAGTTTAGGCAGACATGCAAACATACATACATTTATATATTGGTAGCTCAAATTTTCTACCCAAACCGATTAAAAAACTTGCCCTATCCCTGAATACGTTTTATGTAAAATTTACAGATGTTTAGACCAGAAATTTCTGAGTATTTTGGTAGAGACCGCAGAGGTCAATTTTTTTAAACTTTGGTCCCTATTATGACTCCTTAATATTTATGGTTTTGGGCTCAAATCAAGTTAAGTTAGATCCATGTCCAAGGAACCTATATCTAAAATTACAATTGTTTAAACCCAAATTGGCGAAGGTGTTTGTAGAATTCTCAAAGGTCAAATCGTTGAATTTGTATCCCTTAACAGCTAAATTTCTGGCCGAAAACGGGTTACAAAGATTTTCCCAAATCTCAGAACCCTATATATCAAATTCTGAGTCTGTAGACTGAAAATTGACAGAGTTGTTGCGTAGGGAAATGTACACAAACACACAGACACACACAGACAGTCACTTACACTTTTATAGATATATAGATTTGTGTTCGAATGTTCCTTTCTTTAATGAAATATATTTAGATTTACAAGAAGTTGAGATCTATTTTCAAATTGCAACTGAAAGACAAATTTATTTTCATTTCATTTCTTTATGGTCACATTTAAAAGATAGATAAAGTGTATTGAACTTAACAAAATTGTTACGTTGATACTAGACTACCCGTGACCCGTTAGGTCAGTATGTTATATTAGCTATGGAATTTATGTGTGAGCATGACACCTGTGATGTAAGGAAAATAGTTTTTTGTGACATAACAGAAATATTTCTATGAAAGTAAATTAAAATTTTAAAATATATATATATGAGTCGTTCGGTTTATAATTGTTTATTCTTGAAAAAAATACTTGCAGTCATTGACTTATAAGTGGTTTGCCATACTTATATGTACATGTGCACTGAACAGATACCATAATACTTAAACTTAAATTCAAATTTTGATATATCTTTTAATCTAAACGCGAAAAAAACAATTGGGACGCCGAAAACCTACACAGTAAAACACTACGTTTTATTGCCGCGTTGATTATTTATTTTTAACGCAATTAAAAAAAAACAACATATTTTCGGGGTTATTTATTTATATTGGTAGTATAGAAGAAAATGTATGAATGTTTTTAAGAAAGGTTATTAAAAAATGGAGGCTAAATTAAAAAAATAGAAAAGGCGGTGGGTAAATCGCCGTTGAAAATACTCTTGTTGTTGTTAACGGGTTAAAGTATATTTATTTTTCGCTTCCCATATCTTGAAGTTTTTTATTTAATTAATTTAAGATATTCACTTTTCTAAGGACGTCCGTTTGTTCGAACGAAACCGGTCTAGCGATTTGTGTTTATTTGTTTACGCTGTTATGGGTTTATGTTTATGTACGCATGCGCAACTGTTAGTCGTAAACCGAATGTTAGGTTACAACACCCGTTACAAGGTAATTTTAGTTGTATAGTTGTACAGATTATATGAATAAATGAAAAAGATTTTGTTTTGCGTTTACACCAAAGTTATAAATGAAATATTTATTTAAAATAAATTATTCGTGTAATTAAAGTAGTGATCTTTGCGACAAATCCATTTAGTATCAATAAAATCTGTTATTCTCCAGAAAGTTATTGTGTTAACACGTATATCAAGTCAGTTGCCAAGGTCGCTGGGAAAATGGTAGGATCCTTCTATCACTCCAGAAGATATCTCACTGCTGATGCAATTCTCTGTCTATATAAAAGCCAAGTAGTCCAAGGATGGAGTACTGCTGCCCCATCTGAGCAGAAGCTGCTAAAAACAGAATATCCTGCCTTGACAGAGTACAAAATAGGCTTCGTGGCTTAGTGGGGGATGCCCTTCTCTCTTCCATGCAACCTCTTTCCCACAGGAGAGACGTTGCGAGCCTATCTTTGTTTTATCGTTACTTCCATGGCAAGTGCTCGTCTGTTCCAATCTCTGGTCCCCCCTCGCCAACCTTTCATGATAAAAACCCGTCTAGCTGAAACCACTGCTAAAAATTTTCCCCACTCTTTATCTGTGTAAAAAAAAACAAAACGTAGATTCCGTGAACAAAGCTTCTTTCTTAGAAGTGCACGCCTGTGGAACTCTGTTCCGTTTGCCTATTTCCCACCTAACTACAACCTGGATGTCTTGAAGTCCAGCATAAACAAATTCGTTATGACCCGCCCCCTTACGTAAGATACTCTATCTAATCTCCAATACTAACGTTCTGTACACGCAATAACCCTTATTCCCGAGTGGCTTCCTGGCCTTGGTAAGTGGTGACTACCTTGTGAAAAAGTAAGAATTCGCCCTGCATTAAATTAAAAATAAGAACTCTCTGATATCTATATATAATAATGTCATAAAAATTAACTTTTATGTACAATTCTAGCAATTTATGAAAAAAAAAACTTTCTGATAGACTTCTTCCATCTACTAAATAATGCATCAAATGTTGCATATGACGCTTTTCATTTTGACAACAGCTTTCTGGCTCATTTCTAAAGAACAACTCGCATTTTTTATCGTGTCTTAAAGCCTTATACTATGCGCAATAAATACTGTCTCTTTTTATTTTTGCTTTAGTATTTCTTTATTATTTACGGATAAACAAGATGCATTTTCGTGTATATTCTAACTAACGTGTGGCTCTAACCGAAATAAACGATGGAAATTACAAATTATAAAAAGTTCTATCACTTAAAATAATACGCCTTGCTTTAGAATAATAAACAGACCGCTTGAGTCGCGACATACACACGCACACACACACATTATATATATATATATATATATATATATATATATATATATATATATATATATATATATATATATATATGGAAGAGTTTAGCCATCAACAATCGTGGGGTTTTCAACCTTTTATCATATTTTTATTTAAAATTTTTTATAACGCGTTTCAAGCTTTGTTTCGCTCTCTTCAGATATTTTCGTAAAAAGGTTGTTTTTTTTTAAATGAAAGTTGGAAATGGTATTTTTATATCTGCTGATACTAAATGTGTTTTTTCAGAATGATGTGGTCTCAGACATTCTGTCCCCAACAGTAAGTGTTGGTAGTGTCCGGTCAGAGTTAAGTTCAGAGAGGGGGCTTTTGATTTATTTGGTGAAGGTTTTTGTTTTTTTATGACTTTCTTCCCCCATGTATAGCACACACTCACATACAATCACACACACATACATATACATATACATATATACACGCATACGCACGCACGCAGGTATACTCGCATATACCCAGAAATATATGTAGGAGCATACATATATACATACCCATATGTATGTCTGTGATTGCGTGTGCGTGTGTGTGTGTGTGTATATCATCCCCTACCTATTCTCCACTTTACTTATGTGTGTGTGTGCGTGTACTTATGTTTGAATGGTTAAGTACATGTATGCATGCGTGTTTTGATTGGGAAAGAAAACAGAAAATGTAACCAATATGTGTGTGATATATTAGTGGGTGGATGTGTGTGAGTACGTGTGTGAGTGTGTAGGCGGGTATGTATATATGCATGCTCCTACATATATTTTGGAGAAATCTGAATTTCACGAGAAGCGTCTATTCTCTGTTTTCCCTCTTTGTACCCGAACAACCGAAACAGACGTTACAATGATGTCGAAAGTAAACTAAATATCTAATTTTTATTCGTCATGGTAATAAAATTCTGGATATTATAAAAACACTTTCGAAACACAAGGAAGAAAAAATACGAATACATTATACAAAAGAAGGGTTTACACCATACAACACAGGTCGCTGATGGAGACAACTAAACTATGAAAGAAAACCCTCGAGTGCGGCAATCAGTTCACATGATAAGGTAAGGCTGACGTTAGGCACGTGGCGTAAGAAGGGAAAATATTAACTTTTTCTTTCCGATAACAATATGTCAGACACATTACTATTTATGCCTAACTTTGTAGATCCAAGCGACTTAATTTCATGTATTAATTTCATGTAGTGATAGGCCCTGTCGGTGGGGCATTAGAATACGCCGACTGCCCCCCCCTGCAGAGGGTAAAAGTCCCTCAATGGAGGTCCTGGATATGACCTTAAACTATATGCAGTGGTGAGGTCCCAGCTTAGTGTGCAACCACCCTTTAATTATCATTGCTCCCAGGTCCACTCTGACCCGGAGTGGTAGTACCTGTTAGGGTCCCAACTATGGGTTAAATAGAAACCGACGTGAAAACAACAAATATACTCTATTAGAAAAATGTTTCTTCAAAATCTTTGGATTCAGCATTAAATAACCCGAAAAGGGTTGATATGCCGTAAAACAAAAACAACCAACCAACCAACCAACCATGTAGTAATTATGACTGCAAAGTCAACCGTGTTATGTGCAGTAGGTTCTATTCTATTGCTATGAATATTACGTACCATATGTATCATCTTTTGATGTGCGAATCGCTAGATAAAAGGAGCTGTTATTAATTCTGACAAGACAGCATTAAAAATGAATAACTCGGCTTTCTGCATATATTACCAAGCAAGAATGTCATCACACCTCTTCTTCCTTCCCCCACCGAACCATTCATTTCATCTATGAGCTAACACGCGGACCATAATGTCGTTGTACGTGTACATGTCATAAAACAATGTCCGTTGTCGGCCCGATTAATTAAAAAGAAAATTGCAAACTTTTTTTCTCACAAATTCTTTTCATTTTCCTTTATTTTCCATTGATTGACAAGTAATATAACCGATTTTTTTACACAGTTCTAAAAAGCGTTAAAACACGTAATAGTAACGAATAAACTTATTATTATTATTATTATTATTATATATGCCATATTCATATGTTTCGATGAATAAATTCATTCCTTAACTTATTAACTGACCAGTATGAATTTTAGAGGACAGTTTCTAAGCGTAATAGTGATGAATGTGGAATATATGTAGTTTTATGCAAAAAGGCCAAAAGAGGGATTGACATCCTTTGTTAAAATTCTTATTTTTGAAATTGTATTAACAGATATTAGATAATAACTTAAAATATTCTCCAAATTACGAATTCTTTAGAATATTGTTAAGGGTTTTAGTGGGATAATCTGGTTATAAATTTCGAGTTGAAAATGCAAATATTTTCGGATTTACATTTAATTCAATGCATAGTCAGAGGCAAGATTTTTTGGAATTCCAATTTTTAAAATCACTTCTGTTTATCTATTTAATTTTAGACAATTTCTAAAATCAAAACCATGCAATGAGTTATGATCAAAATTAGAATGAGAATTAAAAACGAAATTTTAATAAAATTATATATTATATGTGAATTTAAATCATCGGATGGAGACTATTAATAGTAGCAAATAATTTTGTTCGGGAAGTTAATTTTGCCTGCCCTAGACAGGTATTTTGGTTTTATGACTGCTTGTCTGACTTTTGTTCTCTTTCTTCCTCAGAGAGATACTGGGAGAGAGTAAGAGAGAGAGAGAGAGAGAGAGAGAGAGAGAGAGAGATGCGTGTGTGTATAAAATGAGTTAGTAATGGTTTGTCTCCCTTAGGTTTTTTACCCTCTATATTTGAATCATAAAACATACAAATCCTTTGGTTTTGTGATTGAGTTATATTTGGACAAAAAATCAATTTTATTTTCTTATTATTGAAAATAATTTGCTATTAACTCACCAAGTGACCCATATCTTATGAACTGCCCGTCTATCTCTTTCTTTTCTATTGTATTCTATTGGAGACACCGTTCTAATTGTTTATTGTATCTATTAATTTCATTTCCCTTACCACTCTCTCTCCCTCTCCCTTCATTAACAGTCAAAAGTGATATAGAAGTGATTGAAAAAAGAAAAGACAAATGTAGAAAGATAAAAGAAAAAAATTATTTCTAAACTTAATCAAATCTCTCCTTTGATATGTAACAGGCTTTGCAAACTCACTTTCCTGATCAAAATAATTTAACTAATGCCAAATAGAAGAATACAGCGAGTTGAATTTTTCCTCGTATATCTAATATATGATATATATAGTAAGTTATAAAAATATATATGACAATTAAGCTACCCAGAATATTCCACGTTTCATTCTCGTGAGAATTCTTCGGGCTTAATTGCCATGTATATTTTCATAACTTGATACCGAGCTCTCCCTATGTATTGAGCAGTGTTGAAGTAAATACTGAAAAATAATCACGTAAAATTTCATCATCGTATATTTATTCATGTGATTAGATGAAGTAATAATATAATATATATATATATATATAATATATGCACATATGTACAAGCATATATATGTACATATGTATAAGTATATATATATATAAGTATATATATATTTATATGTATAAGTATATATATGTATGTTCATATGTATGAGTATATATGCATGTTCATAAGTATGAGTATATATATACATGTTCATATGTATAAGTATATATATATATGTATAAGTATATATATATATTCATATGTATAAGTATATATATATGTATGTTCATATGTATAAGTATATATATGTATGTTCATATGTATAAGTATATATATGTATGTTCATATGTATAAGTATATATATGCATGTTCATAAGTATGAGTATATATACATGTTCATATGTATGAGTATATATACATGTTCATATGTATGAGTATATATACATGTTCATATGTATAAGTATATATATATATATGTATAAGTATATATATGTACATATGAATAAGTATATATATATATGCATAAGTATATGTACATATATATAATTATATATATATGTACATATGTATAAATATGTATGTACATATATATATAAGTATATATATACATATACATGTATATATGAATATATATAAGTATATATATCTAATATTTATGTAAATATATATATAAGTATATCTATATGTACATATATAAGTATATAAATGTACATATATAAGCATATATATGTACACATATATGTGTACATATATATGCTTATATATGTACATTTATATACTTATTTATATAAATATATATGTACACATATATATAAGTATATATATGTACACATATATAAGTATATATATGCACATATATATATAAATATATGTATTTACATATATATAAATATATATTTTTATGAATAATTATATATATATAGTTATATATATACGTACATATATATGTATGTCTATATATGTATATGTGTGTGTGTGTCCAATAACACTTTTAGCATTTTTAACTACAAGAAAAACCTACCTGCTATAATTCTTGACTTCTAAATTTCAAGGCAAATGCCGCTAACGTTACAAAATAGCCAGCATTAAAATCCTCCTTAACTGACCAAAACTTATATTTTTCAGCGAAAGAATACGACGCATCTAACTTAAAAAATATTAAGCAATTCCTCATCAAAAATAGTTTCCCAAATTATATTATTGACGTACACATTAATTTCATGCTGCAAAAGTTAAACAACAACAACACCATTAACAGTAATACACCACAACATCATAACTCTAATGCAATCAATTTAATCTACTGCAATTAAATGCATCAGGGCTTTAAGTAAGAAGAAATCGCTATAAAAAAACATCATTCATAGATAGGTCTTTCCTTAGGACAATCATTACATACGATTCAGCATTTACTATAAAAACTTTAAAACCTAAAACTTTGTAATAAAAACAAGTCCTCCTCCTCTAAAACCACTTGAATGCACCAACGCCATCTTTCAGTTCAAATTCCACCGGAGAGAATGTAACTCATATAAATACACTCTTACTGATATTTACATCAAACATACGATCACAACATTATCACGTCACCCCACCTGCCATAATCTTGAATCTACTGCCAACTTCAAACCTTTATATAATAAACATCACTGCCCTCCTTTAATTTCAGAGCAATTTTACTTAACAGCACAAAAAATATTACACCACGTAACAAATGTAAATCTTAAAATGCTCGAACCTATTTATATCAAAACGCAAAAACCTTACCATAATTAGGTCGCATCTAAGAACACTACCAATATACTTAAATGCCTAGCATAACTCTCCCCTTCCAGTACACTCAACCCTTTCCTGCTACTGACCCCAGAACTGGCAGGCTCTCCTTCCTTTTTCCATGACACTTACACCCCACCGCCACTAGCATTCCCAATGACTTTAGCTCGCACCCCAACTAATAATTAAAAAAAAAGCTGTCCACAATTCCCTGCAGAGCCTAGCACACACATTCTTAATAATGCGTGCATGAATACACGAAAAGTTAAAACAGAGGACACTTCGGAAAAAAAATGATTGGACCAGCCATCCATACATTCAATGTATATTCAAAAAAGACAATACGGAAAATTGGAAAATAAAAACGGTATTACTAGACAGAAGCTTTCTATTGATTGTATCAATGTCACTCTAAAGTATATATATATATATATATATATATATATATATATACATATATACATACATACATACATATATATATATATATATATATATATATATATATTTATATATTAGTCGTTAAGAGGAGATTATAAATAGATATATAAATACTCGTTCACATAACCTTTCACGATATATAGCCAATAGATTGCGCCGTGGCCCATATGGTTAGGTCGTCAGTATTGCACACTTCATGAGTGCGACGATCTGGGTTCGCGCCTATGTCGGAGCACGTCACTGATGAGATGCAGTACATCGAACCCCACTTTGGGTCTGGCATTTCCATTGTCGATGCAATTGTTCGATTCTATCTAATTCTGGTTCTAGCTTTACCGTGATATATGTGTGTGTGTGTGTGTGTAATTATTTTTATTTACTAAACATACTAGCTGAAATACCCGGTATTGCCAGGCTGTATTTGATATATTTTAATATTCTGCCCTCATACATAATTTTTATATCGATTAAGCAAAACATTAATTCATAATGGCGTTTCCACTAACCTATAAAGCAGTAGATGCGTTTTAATTTGTGGAGGTCTCGCCAGTAAATCTAATATTTTTTCTAGTTCAAATCTTTTAACTTTTAGTCCTTTTTTCTTTCAAAATAATATGTGAGAATTGCAATTATTTTTATTTTGTATCATAGTGCATATCTGACAACTTAACTTATTTCTAGTTATAACTATTTAATGTACACTATATATAAAGATGACATTAGTAATATTTTCTATTAATGAAATAGTTTAAATTTAGCTTCCAGCAATGCATATCCGAAAACTTGTAAATGTACACTTAGCGTTAATTTTAGAGAGTCTCTACATAAACAACATTTTGCGTGCGACCTCTAACAGTTGTGTAAATGTAGAGATTTTCAGGATTTCCAATGTGTGAGCAACCAACATGGAGATCTCTAATTAATGTTATTGTATCAGTGCCAATAAAAAGGAGGTGATTCGAGAAAAGTGATGCAAACTGATCATCAATAAATGTATCCTCATAATAATATTCTACAAACTGAAATCCAAAAACCAAGTTACCACGCAGTATTGCAGAAGTGCCGGATTTTCAGATCACATTTTAAATGGAAAGAAAGAATTCAGGACCGGATCAAACGTTCAGTTCGCAAGGACAGCATCATTTTTGTTTGTATAAATGAACAACTTATTGGAGACTATAACGATTTGTTAGTCCTATCTCTCTTGTTTACCATTCTAAAGTAATAATATCATAATTAAATGTTAATAATATAAAGTTATGGTGCAGTATAATTTCATATACGATGTAAAAAACTAGAATTATACTTATAATATTGTAATGACTTTGAAACTACCGCTTGGCACTTCTTTCATGTCGTGTTATAACTTCACACGAATGGTTGCCGAGTAAAATCAAGCGCATTTTCTATACTGTGAGCGTAACTTTTTCAATAAGTGAAGTGAAACAAGAAAGCAAATAGCAAATCAAAAAATATATCTTTATCCCCAAAACCTCTAGCCTTGATATAGGAGAGACGTAAACTTGCTGTTATGGTTTCAAATGATTTGAAATAACAGCAAGGGAAGACTTGATTCTAAATATTTCTCATATGGTATATATCCCCTCTTTCGTGAATGCCTGAGCTCTGAAGAAATGTTTGCTACAAGGCTAAAAATTAAAATGTGAACCAGTAGTAATTACGTTACGCAGGCATATTCGTAATGCCGTTGTTCGACCTACACCTGGCCAACTACATTTTTTAATGTTTACACTTTTTCACGGATTTTCCTCGGCTAAAACCAAAGTATAAATTTTCGCATGGATCTGAATACCCTATACATTAAGTTTCATGTCTGTAGACCAAAAACTGACAGAGAGTTTAGTATGTAATTTTTTTAAACAAATATATATGCGCATATATAAATATATGTATGAATGTTTGTGTTTACTATCACGTTTTTACCCAAATATTACACAAGTATAAATCATGTAGACTATCTGCATGAATATAATTACACGTAATAAAAACTTAGATTATCATTCCATAGGAAAACCGGAAAAAATAATAAGGGATCAATTACAATGCATGTTTAAAAGAGTATGTAAATTAGCTAGATATTTTGCAGCTGAATGCAATTCCCTGACCAATATAGAATAAAGTGTTATTTTCTTTTGAAAAAAATATAAAAAAAGTTGTAATATGAATATCTGTACATACACACAAAAAAATTTTATAGAGGTATACAAATATATATATATATATATATATATATGTGTGTGTGTGTGTGTGTGTGTGTGTGTGTGTGTGTGTGTGTGTGTGTTATATACGTATCCAAATTGAATATTGAAATGCTCATATTTTTGGTTCTATGGGACGAAACTACATCAATATTTACAGGTCATTTGAAGATTATAATACTCTATAGTAAAAATGGTCTGACAATTGGTTAAAAAACATTTTAAAACCAATAAAATATGCTCAATTTTGTCTAGATTTTTATATATAGTGTCCTGGCAGGCTAGCTCCAGTTTTGCTGCTTTGGGATAAATTTTGCTTAGGGATTTTATTTGCTTGGTTGTCTCCTCTGTGGCCTTGCCAGGCTACTAATATATATATAGTACTGCATGTGAATGGCTATAATGCTCCCTACCTTGGGTTGAGCATTTCGGGAAGTGATATACCAATCGCCATTAGCGTATAAACGACAGTGTTTATGGAAACAAATCGACCGGAGGCATTAGGACGATGTCAAAAGTAAACATCGTTAAATCCATTACCTACACAGCAGCAGTCGTATAGCGTAATGGTGAGAAGCCTTGACTGTCATTTGGGCGGTCAGGTTTCGATCCTAGCTTGAGGCAGTTGCCTATCTATCGGCACTGATGGGCTATAATACATCGAAACAGTACTGTATGTGGATGAGTATATGTATATATATATATATATATATATATATATATATATAATCAAAATAACATATTTTTTATATTACTATATTTATTGCGTTTATTGATTATCTGTACCTCTATCGATTTTTCGAACATAACACCAATGACACACACACACACTTATATATATATATATATATATATATATATATATATATATATATATATATATATAATATTCGGCTTTCAACAATCCATTTCCATTTCCCTTTCAAAACTCATTTTTATATTCTATTCAGTTGATATTCGTGTTTTTCTATATTTTTTTCTTCGTGGAAAATCAAATAATTTTTTCCGTTACAAACACGCCGACCACATCATATTATCCTTTCTTATTGCTTCAACTCAATACAAACACACACACACACACACACACACACACACACACACACACACACACACACACACACACTCAAACAGGTATACAGATATGTTAATACAAACACGTGTACATACATATGCACGTAAATATTGTGTCTCTGCCTACGGACCTCCCAAGATGTTCAAATAGGCAAAACATTACACATATTTTTTCATAAAATATACATACTTTTCGCGGTCGCCCATATTATTTATGTCGTATTTTCGGGCGCCTTTGTTATTTTTCCACCTTACGCACACGCATACAAACATACTATATATATATATATATATATATATAAGAGAGAGAGAGAGAGAGAGAGAGAGAGAAATATTTACTTCCTTGTCTGCAGGTGAAGCACAAAGTCAGATATGGTTTTTAGGAGGAAGTGCACTAGGATAAATGTAGTCCTGCCGAGAAAAGCACCTGAGCAGTATTCCCTGTAAGGTATCGTATCAATAACTAACCCATTATTAGAAAGTAGGAAATTAGAAATCATATCTCAGTTCGTCAGCAACAAAGCCAGTCTAAAGCTGATGTGTATCACACACACACACACACACACACACACACACATATATATATATATATATATATATATATATATATATATATATATATATATATATATATATATAAAGATATTCAGAATTTAAAATCTAACGGTTAAGATAACCAGACAATTGCAAAATTGATTTTTACACACATGTTTATTTATTGAAATAAATTGGGTTTTTTTTTCAAGTTTTCGAATATTAAAATAATATTTTTTCAGGAAATATGTTTTTACAGTATGATCGTTGCGGCAAATCTTGCACGTGTTCAGAGGTTGGAAATTAAGACTGAATGGAATTTGCACGTTCGAAAACAGCGTTGATCCTACGTATGGATCAAAATAATAAAAGGAAATCGACTGTTTAAGAAGCACTTGCAATTTAGAATTTAAAATTGAACGGCTGAAATATGCAGTTGCACGTGGGATTATAAAAGAGTCTAATGATGTGCCTAATTTTCGAGGTTATCTATCGGCGAGACGACAAGAGCTACCAAATCTCGCATTTACGAATACAAACAGAATCCCAAAGACAACCATCAAACTGGCACACTAGTCAAACACTTTAGCGCATAATTTTGATCGTACAAAATGAATTCTTTCTCATGCCGCAAATGTTTCGAAAGTGCTTAGATTTGTCTTTCATCAACATTAAATGTAAATTTTAGTCTTTGCTCGTATTCCTTAATCAAACTTCTTGCAAACATTGTGCTTAAACAATGTAATATCTTTCGCCATTGCATAAAAAAAAAAAACTTTGATCTTGGTTAAGTACTTGATAGTTTTACTGCAATTGATCCTTGTTTTTATTTTTCTATTTTTCTCCTTGCCTTGTTTGTTTTTTGTTTTTTTATTTAATGTTATTTTCGAACGCGACGCATAATTTTCAAATAGTTACTCACGCAACAAAAACATCTATTTTGCATATTCTATCCTAATGTGTTTTTCATGAAATTTCTAATCTTCATTTTAAAGATGTTATTTCGAACGAAACCAGTCAAATACCTCACGTTTGATTTTTCTTTCTGTATGTAATGATTTTTTTTTAATGTTCATACATCCTTTCTCCACGATCTTATTTCCTGATATATCGTGTATTTTATCCTCATATGCATTCGCAATGGGATCACTCTGATAGAACAAATGATGATTTCCACTTGAACGTATAAGTAAAAATCGATCGTAAAAAGAATTGAACCCTCTATGGTTTCAGAATCAAATAAAATAAATAACGGCATACAAAAATTCGTTTCACAGAAGATAAGTTTATTGTTTTCTGACAGCGGACAAGTTTGTGCAGAGAATAATGGAGCTGGGCAGTCACAGTGATGTACGTTCAAAGATAGGATCTAATCTGTTTTTGCTGCATCTAGCCACACTGATTGGTTTTGCAAAATCGAAACATGTGCGCGGATTATATATATATATATGTGTGTGTGTGTGTGTGTGTGTGTGTGTGTGTGTGTGTGTGTGTGTGCGTGTGTGTGTGTGTGTGTGTGTGTGTGTGTGTGGCATTACATCATATTATCACTGTATCACTGTTTGCTGTTATTAAACTGCGGAAATATTCAAGAAAACTGGGGACACATGAAAATTATAAATTATCAGAGCTTTAGAAAAATAGATGCGCTCTCTTGTTGTGCGCGTATTTGTTGCACCCAAAGATTGCAGGGCTCATTTTTCATCAAACAATGTGGAGGCAACTAAATAGGTACTTATTTCTAAATGATACTGAAAATGTGTTGTTTTCAACTGGTTATTTTAAGGTTCAGATGAAGCGGGGGGGATGTAGCGGCGTTTTTTTGTTTAAAGAAGTGGGAGCCACTGTGAAAGTAGCAGAGAAGCTAAAGCCCCGATTATAATAACCGTCGGTGATTATATAGAAAATCTGGTTTCCATAAATAGATGCTCACGGGTTGCGTTTATTAAAAGAAATATTTCAAGAATGAATCGGTCGTTAATTTCCTTTAAAAATCTTCGCTGTTCAAAATGTATCCAAAGATATAAATGTTCAACGATCGAAACAAATGATGAATGAATCCTAATTTTACATCAAGATATGAAAAATGTTGTTTTTTTTTTTTTACTGCATTGACACTAACTCTATTTCATGCGACAAATATAAGCAATGATGAATGCGATGCTAATTTTATTCCAAAATATTGCCTTTGGAAATCTATATGAAAAACGTAAATGTTTGAACGAGTTCTCCATTGAGTAATATATTTTAAATCCCCCTTTTTATGTACAGTGGAACCATGTCATGATCTATCGCTGATATGGATTATTTACTGTAATATAATATTATGTGTGAGATAAATGTTTGTTCGTGTTCTTAGTTTGTCGGTGACAATAAAGAAACCACACAAACCGAACTAAATGCAGCTTTATAAAAAAACAAAAAAGTAGACTACCCGTGACCCGTTGGGTCAGTATTTTATTTTAGCTATGGAATTAATATATGAGCGTGACACTTGTGACGTAAAGAAAACAGGTTTTTGTGACATAAGAGAAACATTTCTATTAAAGTATATTAAAATGAAAAAAGAATATATATAGAGAGAGAGATTCTATGAGTCGTTCTGTTTAGAATTGTTTACTTTTTGAAAAATATACATCCACTGAATTATAAGTGGTTTGCCATACTCATAGGTAAATGTTCACTGGACAGACACCATAATACATAAAGTTAAAACCAAATTTTAATATCTCTTTTAATTTATACGCAAAAAAAACACATTTGGGATGCTGAAAACGTACACAGTAAAACAATACGTTTTATTATCGCGTTGATTATTTATTTGTAACGCAAATAAAAAACATATTTTCGGGGTTATTTATTTATGATGGTTGTGTAGAAGAAAATGTATGAATGTTTTTAAGAAAGGTCAATTCTGCAAAAGTAGCGATTTGTGTTTATTTGTTTACGCTGTTATGGGCTTATGTTTATATACGCAAGCGCAACTGGAAGTCCTAAACCGGATATGGGTTACAACGCCCGTTGCAAGGTCATTTGAGTTTTATAATTATATAGATTACCTTTTTGATGTATGAAAGAATAATCGCTTATCAAGGTCATAGGGTCATTCGAATGATAATCGTTAATGTGTGTATTACGTAGACGGTGGTAACGATACTTGAGAGTGAATAAGTGTTGATATAATAGTATTACCAAAGTTCGATTGATCATGCAAACAAGTAATAACAAGTATTTTCTTACATTGGACTTGAAGATAACGATATTGTAGCTCTTGAAGAAGTAACCCCGTGTTTTACAGATGATGGGTTCTTGGGAAGAAACAGTGTTCATAGAATTTCTATTTGATGCTTGACACGTGAGACAAGAAAGGAAAGTTGTTTTTATTTTTGCAGTAGAATGACAAGTCCGTGGTGCAAACCCTTCACATTATGAAACAAGAGATTGAAGTTCAGTCAAGTAGTTTCATTAAGATCAGGCTGAAGTTTAACATAACATTTCATTTACCTTTAATGCTTACATTTTTAAATTAGATTTTATCTATGCACAGTTGTTAAGTTTGGAGCAACAATTTGCCCATCTAACAGGTCTAGAATTAAATAAGCTGTTTCATTAGTCTGCCATACGGTTTCCAATTAGCAGGTACGTTTGTCTGCTATCCATCCATCCAGTGCGGCCGCAGCTGTTATTGAATACACTACACGAGTTTTTAGTGTAATTCAAATTTTGTCGGTAGTTGAATACTTGATGCTTCGCCAGGACTATCAAGGGTATATTTTATAGTGACGCCATCACTAGATGGGGTGCCTACCACGGCTTAAGAGAGCCCCATCTACCCTCGAGAGAAGGATAGACCGCGCCAATTTTTCAACCTAGTATTTTCCCTCACGTTACACACAGCGCCTCGCTTTCCCAAATGGTCACTCATCTGGTACTGGCCGGGCTCAACGTTGCTTAACTTCGGTGATCTGGCGGGAACTGTTGTGTCAATGTGATTGTGGTGTGTCTGCTATGCTTAGCAAAAATATGGATAAATGTTTCACAATGAGTTTATTTATTAAATATCACACGTAAAGGAAAGCTTTTGTCAAGTTCAAAAGAAAATTAGCTAAGGCCTCTCTCCCAACGTAATTATTTTTCTTTTTAGGCGACTACGTCTGAACACACTGAAATGCGTGTACAAAAACACTTCTAGGGGAAAAGGAACAGTTCACTTGATGATGGCTTCTGGTATTAAAATCTGAAATTGACAAGCGCTGTTTACCGGAAGATGATTCCTCCTCATTTTTGTACACTCATTGTTCGAGCTTTTTTCTTTCACTATTTTCAGCACGTCATAATCATTCACAATAAAATACGTAATAATCATTCATAATAAAATACGTCATAATCATTCATAATAAAATACGTCATAATCATTCATAATAAAATACGTCATAATCATTCATAATAAAATACGTCATAATCATGCATAATAAAATACGTCATAATCATTCATAATAAAATACGTCATAATCATTCATATAGTCGAATAAAAAACAGTTGATGGGATACGTTATTACTAGAGCTGTGACAACAGCATATTCTTTTCATTGTTTCTACTCTTCATATATATCCGTTAATGTCTTATATATTTTTATATAGACGGATGTGGTTCTCGGTCAATTAAGTATGTCTTACTGTGTCGGATATATATACCCGAGAGTCAAATGAATGAGAACATGCTGTTGTCGCAGCCCTAGTTATTACTCTGATGTTTGATATATTTAAATGTTGTTACATTTCTACTAACAAAAATAACTATTAGACTATTAAAAAAGAATCAAATAAAGTATTTAAAATGTTTTCAATATAAACTATTTAAAAAATACTTTAAAAGAAAACATTTCTATTATAAGACGAATTTTTATTTGATTATGTGAAAATAAAAATTAAACATTATAAAATAAAGCACTGCTTTATTTTGTTATGTCCTAATATCTAAAAAAATGTATTAATTGCACCTTTCAATGCATCTGACCTATAACGGGCAATAGTTTCCTAATAAACGCAGCTTTCCAACTTCCGACTCTAAAACCGGATGCCGCCATCAAGTAGACCGGATCCCTTTTACCTAATTATATAACTATTTAGAATAGGAGGTCAGTTAACTCATAAAATTATATTTTTTAAAATGCACAAGTAATCAAAAACTAACCATAAATCTGAAGTAACAATACGAACAATAAACAAAAAGTAAAATATGTTAGTTTTGAATTCCATTTTAATGTGACCCTTAAAAATCAGTTTAGCCAATTTCGACTTAAAAACAAAAATGAATTTCTTTAGTAGTATTTAGACTATGAGATCGGTTTCGCATATAAATCTAATGAAAAAAGATTACCCTTTTATGGGCGAATGTCTTAAAGACGTATTAGCACTTCTTTTTTTTAGGGAGAGGGGGTAACGGAGATAAACTGTTTGTGTGTGTTTTCTTGAGAGGAGTTAAAAACAACCTTGATAAACAGCCTAGGTTTAGGTGAAAGCAGCATTCGCATAAGTGCTATTAATCTTACCAGTGACCCAAAGTTCCGGCTCGAAACCTCCTTTTAAAACGCTGCCACTAATTTTATTCGAATGATTTAATCAACTATTCGCACCGTCGGCCATAACATTTACTGAATATAGCTAATCCTAATGTTAACCATCAATTATAAAATTGATCATAGTAATTAGATTTACACTCTGATGTGTGCTTTTACAGCAATATCATTTATAATTATTTATTTAGTCTGCGGGAACAATTCGTACACAAAACTATTTATAATTTTTACCTGGTGAATTGTGGGGGGGGTCGACATCCACCAATTCCTGGTATCACAATCGTGATATGAGCATAGGTAAATATTTCCCAACCGCTAACAAAAAATATATAATTAAAAAGGTTGTCAGAAATAGCATTAAGACAAAGGCGAATTTTAAAAGTTCAATATGACTTTTATTTAACAATAGAAGGCGAATGACGTTATTTTGTTGATATATATTTTATGTGTGCGTGTGCTGATTTAGCACGAGAGTCATGAAAGTGATAAAGCTAAAATGTTCAGGAAAAGAAATATTTTGGCAATAAAGTTCATGTTTGTAACTTCTTGTATGGTCGCTAGGATTCTCTATTTGTAATTCTCGCTGATTTGGTATTTCCATGTGGAGAATTGAAATGTGTGACACGCACGAAGGTGGTGTTGGTTGTTTAACGTCGAAAACAAACCCGACGGAGTCGGTTATTACAGCATGCTGGTTGAACTTCAACTCTGGGCTCGACTGACTGGTTTTGACGCGTTTGCCCCCTTTTATCGTGGACAAACCGGCTTCCAGAGAACTGTTAGGGAACATATTGTTTTAATTCTCTTTCCTTGCAATGTGATTGGCTGAAAACACAACATCCCTGTGACGTCAGGTGTTTTCAACTACGTCGGCGCACAGAGGCAGAGTTTTAGTTTTTACGATCGCGAAAATTGCGTGGGTGTATACAGCAACTGTACGCGCCATTGAAAGGTTGCTTGTATAATCACTTAATATTTGTAGCGATTTGTTCAAGAATACTCATTTAAATTTGTTTTACAACATGGAGATGACTGGCTATCTCCTTTTTTAAACCATGAAAGGGAGAAACTAGTGTCCCTCTCTCCACCAATGTAAATACCTATTGAAAATATTTATTGAAAAATTGTGTGGTGGAGGTAGCCATCTTTTAAATTTGAGGGACAGAAGCTTAGGCCGTCACTACTCGAACCATCCTGAGTTTTCGTTAACTCTTTATTCACTTTGTCATTTTTACAGAACACTGTCATGCTATACAATTTCATATGTCTGTCAGGCTATACGATTTCAACAGTCTGCCATGCTTAGCCGTTTCATCGGTCTGTCATACTTTTCAGTTTCATCGGTCTGTCATGGTTAGCAGTTTCGTAGGTTTATCATGGTTAGCAGTTCCTCGGTCTGTCATGCTTAGTAGTTTCGTAGGTAGATCATGCTTAGGTTTGAAATAGCATTGTTGCTGGTCCGCTTGGCCAATAATGTCTAGGTCTTAAATAGGATTTTCGTTGGTCTGTAACGAATAGGTTTGAAATAAGTGCTATTTGTCTGTTAGCTTGAAATAACATTCTCATCGGTGAAGACTCAGATTCAATGCACACACATTTGTCCTCGTTTTGTTTGCTTATTGATAAAAAAGTTTCAAGTAAATGTTTGATTTTAACACTAGCGAATGCGCCCGGCCTTGGCTGGTCCTAAAATACGCATAAATATATGTTAATTCATGTAGATGTCGTTATTTTTATTACAGCGCCAATTTCTTATTATATATATATATATATATCAGAGAGGCGGTAGCACTCTCTATATAGGGATGGCCCGTACACGCCTATATACGCCTACAAAACAAAACTATCCAAATCTCAACTAAAATCAACTTATAAGTTTCAAAAAGCACATATTCTTACAGAAAAGCGTCTTACGAATCCAGCGAGTGTCAGAACGTCGGTTAAAATGTCAAAAGAGAGCAAAGAAAAAAGGGTACAAAAATGGCCAATTGTTCTTCTTTCTTCTTTCTTCTTCTTTCTTCTTTCTTTTGAGACGATGTATCTCGGTGTACGAACGGTCTCTGACAACAGTTCAAGCATCAATCGACTGCTCTTTACACGGAGAAGTGCAGTAACCCATCGCTTTTTAGCTAACTCCATAATTAAATAAGATTACGTGTAATAACAAGTTTTAAACACTATATACCCAATGTAGACAGACCACTTCGAACACGGAACTTCTCTCAAAAGGGACAGCTCCAAATAATACACCGGATGCTCACAGACGTTCCAGTTTGCCAGTGGCCTATATTTCTTGGACGCTGAATATTTGAGGTGAACGTTAAGGTTTTTTTTCTTTAAACAGTAACCCACCAGCGTTAATGAAACCACGAAATCTTTATCTCAGTTGATCAAAATTGTTATAAGAGTAACCTATCAGCAAGTACGACGTCAAAAAACAATGTTATAAAAACAAATAATTCTTCAGAATTTGTACTGTAAAATATGTACAAAATGTCAATGCTGTGACCAGGATTCGAACCTAGGTTAGCACGGCCACAACGTGGGGTCCTAACCTCTAGACGATCACGGCTAACACTGACGTATGTCGCTCTTGGCAGAAAGACACATGACTACTGTCAAACTATTCAAAAAAATAAGGAGGAAACTTGAAATTCTCACGCATGCGCAAAAATACACTATAGCAACCATTGTTAAATGCAGCTGAATCTCTTTGCTCGCTGAGAAAAGTAGATCAGACCAGTTCTTCTAAGAACTCACCAAACGCCAAAGGAAATAAGTTAAATTAACCGCAAAAGAAACTGCAAGAAAGGCATCTTCTAAGAACTCACTGGAAGCTGACCAAAAAGAATCAAAATCCAAGCCCTAGCCACAAAATAACTAGATATTGTGGCTACTATACACAATCTACTAATAAAAACAAGTTTTCTAAAATAAACTACAATAAATTAACCAAGTAACCTCACACTGTCACTGATTAGGACTTCATATAAAGATAACAACTACACTATTGGTGTATATACCGTTCCACACTTTAACTATTGGTGACGGGACAGTATCTCAATTCTACGAGAGTTGTCTTGCTATAAGATAAGTGATATTATAGTAAGATACACATAAGTGTTATATGTTTACATTTAATAAAAAATGCCAAAGTCAGCACGTAGTAAAAAAGCTCAGAGAAATATAGACTATGAAAATAACAAAGTCAAGGTATTATCTGAGCAAAAAGAATACTATCAGAAAAATGCTGAAATAATAAAAGTTAAGTATCATGCAACTCCTGAGGCAAAGAAGGCTGCCTCAAGTGCTGACTCAAAAGCACGGTATAACAGGGATCCCGAGGGAAAAAACTGCCTCACGTGCTCTTTATAACAAAGAACCAGAAAAAAAGAAGGCTGCCTCACGTGCTTACTCAAAAGCACGGTATAACAGGGATTCTGAGGAGAAAGAAGCTGCCTCACGTGCTCTTTATAACAAAGAACCAGAAAAAAAGATAGCTGCCTCACGTGCTGACTCAAAAGCACGGTATAACAGGGATCCCAAGGGGAAAAAAGCTGCCTCATGCACAAACTATTATAAAAAGACCTAAAACCCAGCAGGAAGTGACCTGCTACTAATGGAGGCGGCAATGAGCCGCCTCCTAAAAAAGACAATACTATCATGAATGTAAGTTTAAAAATAAGACTGTAAGTAAAAATTCTAATTAACAAGAATAAAAAAGCATTGGAAATGCAAAAGGATATAGGGATGGTATGCCAAAAAGTATACAAACAAGATAGCTATGAATGGCTAGGCACATGGAAATAGAATTGCATCCAAAGTATAGCCCTATAGCTTTTTACAACCGTAATGATGGCACGGAATGAAGATTGGAGAAAAGCTATAGGGCTATACTTTGGATGCAATTCTATTTCCATGTGCCTAGCCATTCATAGCTATCTTGTTTGTATACTTTTTGGCATACCATCCCTATATCCTTTTGCATTTCCAATGCTTTTTTATTATTGTATATATACGAGAGAGGGACAGAGAGGGAGATCATGATGTTATAATCAGTAGATCACTCTGGACGGATGTTAGGACATAGGTAAATGCAAGCGGGACCCTTTATTTACTTCCGGGGGTAGCATGCTCTCGTTCCATCAGCCATGAATTTCAACGATATTTCTCGCGATTGAAGTTGGCCGTAAGATGTTTTCCTTTGTAATCGAGTCAGAGATGGCTTCGTGGCCAGACTCGAATCTTCTAACTGATAGTTATCGTGTCACCCTGCACCGGTGATTCCCGAAAGGATGAAGCACTAGTGGCTGTAGATATTTAAAAAGTAATGTACTACTACTACTACTAATAATAATAATAATAATAATAATAATAATAATATATAGTCTTTGAAGTTTTTAACATTTGAAACTATACAAAAAATTATTTTTATCATTCGTTAAAAAAAAATCTAGTCAGTAAGTCATTTAATCACCTACAATCACTGCATCAACTCTCTCAAATTTACTATAATACCATTTTTTTATTTTTCAAGGGATCATCAGTTGTTTACCATGAAACACTGTTTCGGGGATTTAAAAACAAAACAGTGTATTACATCATGGCTCCCCAGCAGTGTTTATCAAACACCACCACCCTTAATCTTAGGAAGAAGACAAGTTACAAACATTTTGATCCAATTTCCTATTCGTAATTGCAATTACTAACCTTTTCATAGTATAAAAATGAATTTCTTACCTGTGCGATTCATCAATTTCCACATTTAAAATGGATACATTTTTAATTTATCAGTCTTGTATTTATAAGATTTGGATTAATCCATTTAACTACTTATCACCCCCACTATAGTTAGTAGTTTGTATATTTACATTCTTATTTATTTAAAATTAGATATATAAAGGTTAAAAATATTTTATTTTTACATATATACATTTTTTTTATATATATATAAATTTATTATATGTAATTATAAATACATTTATACATTGCTAATATAGTTTTGGATTTCCTTTATTAATATAGTCTGGTTTACCTTAAACGATTCAAAAGCATCAGGATAACGAACAAATGCTTTATTTAACTGTTTAAATATTTTATTTTTATCTCCACCTTGTTTTATCATCCTTATTACTAAGCTAGAAACTGGTGGTATAAAATCTGTTAATTTTAGAGTAACGCGAGCTATTCTCAAAAACTCTGACATAATGGTTCCATAAAACACAAAAACAGGGCATATATATATATATATATATATATATATATATATATATATATATATATATATTATACTAGTGGTAGCCTGGGGTTGTCCGGTTGTGCAATACGCTTAAACATGAGCCTTTAATTGATGCAGATTTGCCTGGTGGACTAATTCGCAAATAAATAAATAAATAAATAAATAAATAATAATAATAATAATAATAATAATAATAATAATAATAATAATAATAATAATGTCGTTCATCAAATTCCGATTGGGTTTGTTTACAATATCACGTCAGCTGATATTTAGGCTTAACGATGAATGACCTGAAAAAGTTACTTCTAATTAATGTTTAGTTTTAAAGTATGCTTTGCGGATATTTTTCGGAGATTTTAAATGGTACCTATTATTTCACTGTAAACTGAACTCATTAATTAGAAAAAAAAATAAAATATAATAAGGTGCACCCAGGCTTGAACAGGGGATCAGTGGATCTGTTAGCGAATGTTCTACCACTAAGTTACATTTCCAAATTATAATAAATCTGCTTTTTTTTAAGAAGAAATGATTTTCTGAGAGTTTATTATCTCCCTTTACAGGTGTAAGGTAAAATATTCGTCTGTAAAAATTATAGTTATCTCTGTGAGAAAAGTAATTTTTAAGATCTGACGTTTTCGACTTTCGCTACTTATCGGAAGAAATTCTGTAAAAACATATCAAACATCTTTGCTAGATATATAAATTAGCTTTGTGCGAAATTTACAAAAGATAGGCTCAACCGTTTTGGAACCTATGAGAAACTCACTCACACACAAACTGTTATATATATATATATATATATATATATATATTTATACATAATATGTATATATGTATATATATATAATATGTATATGTATATATGTATGTATATATATATGTATATATATATATGTATGTATATATATATGTATGTATATATATGTATGTATATATATATATATATATATATATATATATATATATATACTGATTTCCAGAGTTTTAAATAATGACTCGTGTGCCATCAGCTAAAATTGAAACCAAAACATTTAGCGCTTCAGTCGTGTTCCATACCGTTTCAGCTTTAGAGAGATAAGAAAGATTTAAAATTAAATCGTATATATCAGCAAGTTTAAATGAACATCGTGTGTTTCAACTTGCCAATATATGTATGTATTCATCCACCCAAACAAAGATTTTACTCTTTATAAACCATCTTTGGTGTGATTACTCTTACCTGTTAATTTCAGTGTTATCTGGCCAGTAGTTTATGAGTTTATCAGTTAAATATTTTCACACAGCCACACACATATATACATCTATTGTTATGCATAAAAGTGATTTTTAGCATTTTTTAATCTATAGTTATAAACCGGTTTTTATAAAATTTCAACAAGCAATAAGAAAATAAGCGAACTATTTTTTTTTTAGAATCTCGCACTAATGTATCATGTAGAGTGACACATTTACTTTTTTATCAGATCAGTTTGTCTTAACCAGTTAGTTCGTTTTAACATACTTGTAATATAGGAAATTCGAATTTCTGTACTTTTTGTGTTTTTTGCGTTCTTTGTTTTTTGTTTTTTGTTTTTTGTTTTTGTTTTTTGTTTTTGTTTTTTGGAGGGGGGGCTTGTATGAATTCTATGAACTCCTGATCTACATGTAAAAAAAAATGACACATATTTGCCAACGGGGCCCATCAACCTGCAGAACAAAGTCCGTCCCTAACAACGCTAAAGTCTTTTGTGACAAGATCGACATCAGACCTATTCGAGACAAGTTACGCTCAGGTGCTAAAATGGTGACCGCGTCCTGTCGCCGTAGGCTGACCGATAACACGAAGGTGTCAAAAGTGACAATCCTCTCATTCAGGTGGTTTTCATTGTTCCTTGAGACGCAAAAAAAAAACAAAAACAAATATCACCAATAGGCGCAATAAGTGTTCCCTTCTTCTCTAACTTTGTCTTCAATATTTTATACATTAAACTATTCTTGAACTGTTTTTTTTTTCTAATCATTTGAACTTTCCTGACTAGAACAACCGCGTCCCGGTTTATTTGGATTTTGCTAGGAAAATTACTGCTCGGCGTTTAACGCTTTCAAAACACCCATTTGTAACAGATGTTTTAATTCACTTACAGCCAATATTGTTTGTATTATTTGGTTTCTTCGGACTACTGTTCTCATCTTGAGTGCCATTTTTACAACGTTTTGGTCGATGTATCTTGTCATCAAACTCGGGAATGTTTCTCTCGAACTTGGGAATCTGCACAGAATTGTGAATGGGCCCTTTATTTACTTCCCTGGGGTAGCATGCTCTATTTCCGTCAGCCAGTACTAGACAGTGGGCTCAGGTAATTCGCCGTTATATTTTTCCGTCGCTTACACTGACAATTAGACATTTAGGAGAATATCACTTTAACAAATGATTTCTCCAATTACTCTACCACTGCATTAAATTATCATTATATTCTATGAATACGAAGATTTTATTGTTCGCTTTGGTTTTCCCAATATTTTTCTAGTCAGGATTCTTTCTAGAAAGACATCGGATACTAACGGGAGGGACCACGTGAAGGTTCCCAACGTCCCAAGTGAAAATGATTTTTTGTGGAAAGCTCTGAACCACCGTCATCTATATCTGGATTAAATAACCGTGTGAGAGATAAAACAGGGGCTATCAAATTTCTGTGTGTATTTTCCCCACAGAGCGATTTTGTGTCTTAGGACGGCAATCGGTTCAAAAGTTGCGAAACAAGGTGGCATATAGAAGGGTCTACGTAAAAAAAAATCGATATAAATACAGCCCATATTCTTTCAAAACATACGTAATCGTCTTCTAAGCAAATTCCAAACAAAACCCTAATCCAAACTGGCAACGACTTGAACTTAGGATAAGTGTTAAAAGAAACGCCCTGATATGGGGGATCATTTCCACTAGAAATTCTAAAATAATAAGATTAAATAAGTAGAATCTATGTTGGTGCGATGGTGGATGGTTCACTCGAGACTGTTACTCAACAAATGTACCAAATAAAAAAGAAACAAAATTCTGCCTTATTTTTTAGATAAAGAAATAAACAGTAGAAAGTTAACCCTACGTTTAATTTGCCAGTCTTGTAACTCATAAGGTTGTCTAATTATGCTCACATTCAATGGACGATATTTGTCATGCAGGGGCAAAGAATTGATGTTTGCTTGGTTTGAATACATCCATATAAAATTTGTCGTTTGTAGGGTTTTGACCTTCATGTAGCATTACTTTTTTGCTAGCGTTTTACATCAATTAGCTTAATGTCTAGTCTAGAGCGATTTCCGCACAAAATAAAGTTTAAAAAATAAGGTATCACCTTAGTTATCAGCGATAGAAAAACATAACTGGAACAAAATTGTTCTCATCGCGAAAGTTTCGAAGTAGCGATTTTTTTTTCGTTTTAGATTAGTTTATTCACTTATTGCATATATGCACTGCCAATGTGTGAACATTTATGAGAGTTCAACAATGCTGTGAATAGTATTTGTTAATATTTATCAAATACTATTGTATTTTCTTGCTAATGCGTTACTTCTTATCAAGCGAGTTGATGGGAAATTAATAGCTGAAAAATGAAGATAATTACGAGGGGAATTGAACATGATAAATCGATTAAACACACGTATAGGTGGCTTATAACAATTATTTTTTGGCATTTGATTTAACGACGAACGTGATGTAGCTTGCAGGAAAGAATTCTTATGATAATATATTCCATGGCTGAAAGTGAATGGAAAAGAAATTCTGTCCATGTAAATTTCGCCTGGCGCTAACACACGAGGAAGGAGGGAGAATTTCTTTCAGTTGTTTACATACATTATATATAGGTTTTGGTCTATTCTTTGCGTCTTCGTTGTGACCTTCGAAACATTTCCGCTAGTGTACTCCTTAGCTTTTTTCGGTGCTTTTTCTTTATAATCGATAACTTTGTCTAGAATTTTGAATTAAATGTTTGATATAATTCACTAGGGTAGACTGTTCTCATTTCACGTTCTTTGTTTTTTTATCTTATCTCGGTTAATTTGCATTATTTTACTACGAACTGAACTCACAACCCCTGGATAAAAGCCACACCAGAATAGACCTTGATCATTAAGCTATAAAGTGGATGTTTTAAAAAGGCACGAAACGCAGAATAAAAGGTCTAGTTCAATGAGTTAAATGAAAGGGCCACTTCATCCATAAGGTTGGGTCACAAGTGGTTTCTAAACACACGACTCTCGTACCAGTACAGACATGATTTTTATGACTAATATTCAAGTTTAGTAAGGTTGTTTAAAGTAATTCAGATAAGAATGTTTTGGGAGAATACTTACAATATAAAAATCCGCCAGACACGTGGTTTTAATTTAATGCAGAGGGATATTTTTCATTCAAACATTATTATATACATTCGAAAGTCTATTACATTCAGCATCACAAGAGCATAAAACAAATTCGCTGCGATTCTTTAGTAACTAGTTCGAACTATCGTCAAGGTCACAAATAGGGTGATTGCAACCCAATGCTCGAAAATTGGGCAACCTGTAGACCGTTGCTAATGACCCGCGATGTTTTAGGAAAGGATATTGGTAGCTGAGAAGTCGGTGACCTGGTGACCTGCAACAATCCATTTGGTTCTTAGTTCGGGTGAACTAAAAGTCGGAGAAGCTCAAATTAATCAATTGTATGATCACATTATGCCATAGTAGGTATAAGGTTATCATCTAACCGTCATATTTAATCTAGCTCTTCTAAAACCCAATAACTTAAGTTTACTTATTTATTTTTCACCTCAAATGGCTACTAAATGGCGTTGGTTGAGGTCAAGAAGATTACGACTACCAAGGAGTAATGCTTTCTGGGAGTAATGCTCCTACTCTGTCTTTCTTTTCTCTTTCTCTCTCTCTCTCTCTCTCTCTTTCTCTCTCTCTCTCTCTCTCTCTCTCTGCAAAAAGTGTTTTCACTTTCACTGTAATTTTTCTTCTACATTAAGAATGTTATGCTGGCTACCCTCTTTGTAAAATGTAAATTACAGAGAAATGTTCTATAGAAATATTTAAAAACAAATTCTCTGACTATAGCATCACAAGTGACAACTTTATTCAGGATTAAATAATCAATAGATGGGGGATATGTCGTAAATCAAACAGAAGACGACATTTTCGAGAATGTAGGTAAAAGTGGCAACAGAAAAAATGGCACAAGTGGATTAATAGGAAAATACCAAAACAAAAAAAATATGGATAAATGTCTCACATTGAGTTAATGCTGGGGTCCTTCAGAGTTTCATCTTGGATACAATTTGTAAAGGGAAAAAAATTAATGTTTGTCAAATTAAGAAGAAAATTCAGCTAAAGTTCCACGCCGCAACGACATTTTATTTTTTAGGCGATTACGTCAGAACAAACTGAAAAACTTGTGAAATTATATATTAAAAAAGAACAGTTCACGTGATGACAGTTTCGATAATGAAATCTAAACGGATATGCGTTGTTTATCGGAAAATAGTCTATCCTCATTTTTGTTCACGTAGAGTTTTTGTTCTGATTCCACTAGCATCACTGTTGCCGTCGACTAATAAAAAGCTGCTGGAAGCATCCAATCCTGCCTTGAGATCGCTCAAAATAGCCTTCCAGGGGAATGTCTTTTGCTTGCAATTTCTTTCCAACATGGCAAGTGATCGCCTGAGTTCCATCTATGCTCCCTTGGCACACATTCACGAAAAATACTCGTCTAACTGAAACCACTATCAATAATTTCCCACACTCTTTATCTGTGCCTACACCTAAACGTAGATTCCATGAACAAAGTTTCTTTCTTAGAACTGCACATCTGTGGAACTTCCTTAGGTTTGCCTGCTTTCCAACTGACTACAATATGGTCGTCTTCAAGTCCAACATAAACAAGATTTTGATGAGACATCCCTTAAGTAATCAGATTTACCAAATTTTTACTACTAAGGATTTCTACGATATTGTCCCATAGACCATCGTACACTCATTAACCCTTATCATCGCGCAGCCTCCGAGCCATGATAAGCATCACTGTTGCAGTCAATTAAAAAGAAAACAATTTATTGGTTACGATATTAATATGGTGTTAAATATATTTAATTTTTCTTACATAACTATTCATAAAATCACTACTAAAGTATTTAAAAACTAAAATATAGTATTTAAAATGTTTTCAGTATACAGCATTTAACACTATACAAAATATTCCAAAATATTTTTAAATAAAACATTATTATAAAAGGATGTTATTGAATTACTTGTATGAAGTACAGTACAATTATAAATAAAAACTGTATTTAATTATGTTCAGTAAAAATTAAATATTTCAAATTATAAAGCACCGTTTTATTTTGCTTAGTATTAATGCATTTGAAGGTGAAATTAATGATTTATTCTAATATTAATACAAGTGAGTGATTATTATATATACCCAAATATAGTTGTGACTTCAATAGCTTTAAAAATATGATTTGGGTGCCATAGTGTTAGATCGAAACCAAAACATATAGCTCTATTTCATGTTCGTTATGATCTCATCTATATCCATACGTATATAAAAACTTTAAAAAATAACGTTGCTAAAGGTATAATTGTATATTTGTGCATGCATATGAGCAGAACGTTTGTATACGCTTGCCAAGTTCGATTTTATTTCAATTTTGACGTCCTAGCAAATATTTTTACAGGTTGCAAACCAAATCGAATTTTTTCTATAGGTTTTACTCTCCTATATCCCAAGTTTCAAGTTTGTATACCAAAAATTGACTGTATTTTGGTAGGGATCGTTCTACACACAAACAGACGGACAAGGTATATATATATATATATATATATATATATATATATATATATATATATATATATATGCATGTTATTATAAGTAATAGTATTTAGTATATATATATATATATATATATATATATATATATATTTATATATATATATATATATATATGCATGTTATTATTAGTAATTGTAGTATTTAATATATCTGGAATAATTACGTTTAACACGCCGGTTTCCGTCAAGTCACCGAAGTTAAGCAACAACGAGCCTGGCCAATACCAGATGGATGACCATTTGATACTTTCAGGTGTTATATGTGCTCTCCGCTTATCTCGGCATTGTTTCCAGTCGACCTGGACTTCTCCTTGCCACTGGACTCAAGAAGTGCCGATTTTGGAACGGTTTGCTTAGCGCCAATCTTGCTACAAAATTACACGTGCAGCTGCCACTACACTAGGGGTATCCTTTGTCTGTCGGGACTGAACGGAGGCATCGATTAGTATTTAGTATTGAAATGTTAATCTGTTACATTGCGTTTAATGCGATATTTGTTAAAAATTTTGCTTAATAGTGTTCACGCGATAGGTGTGTATTATTAATATTTACAGTGATAATAACAGAATTCTCAGAATTATGACATTTGTAATTCGATAGAATTATTACTGCAAAAATCTGTGCAATTATCGCTAAGCAGCTTTGGAGCTTATGTAGTGGTTAGAGATGCATTAGTAGTAGTATTGACATATTTACTCATTTTTAATGACCATTCGGTCTTCTTAGAATGTTTAAATAACATTTATGCCATTTAATTTTGGAACCTCTGCGTGGCCACCAGACAGACAAAAGATTATCGATAGATCATGCCCAACTTAGCTCCGGTGCTACAAGATCAGACTGCCTGAGGATAGCAACTTCCTGATCTAAAATACAACTAAAATAAACATATTGATGTTCTTGTTTTTTGTTCTTGTCATTTTCACAATTGAATGTTGTTCTGAAAAACCAAAAACAAATATCATGCTTCTTTTATAAATAAACGAAAGCAAACACCATGAATAAATATTAAAGACATTAAGAATTGAAGCGGAAAATCTTTTTACCAAAATGATGTGATTTGGCATTAAAAAAACGGAATGGGGGGGGGGGAGGAATAGAAATCATATTCTCAGAGAGAACTTCTGTTATTTTACAAGAAAATTGTGTAATAATTAGGATTAAATAACTTTTTGGAAATAAACACTTATGCTTCCCATTGTCTAAACTAATACGGATTTATGCTAAATATAGAAGTGATGAACAACTTCAGAAAAAAAACCCTACTCGGTGATATGCAATATGGTTTCCGTTCTGCGAAATCTACAGAATATGTACTAACTGTTATACTCATACGATTAGTGGATCTCTCGAGGTAGGTCTTGTGTTTAGGGCAATTGTTCCTGACATATTAAAGACCTTTGATACGGTATGGTATCCTCTAAAAGATCTCCACCCACGGTACAGCTCGAAATATCCTATCAATTATTCAATATTGTTTTTTTCTGATAGGTTTATAAGAGTAGTGGTTGATAGATAGAAATCAGAAGCTAACAGTAGCAATCTTGGCGTCGTTCAGAGTTCCATCTTGGGCCTAACTCTCTTCCTGATCTTCATCAATGATTTACCAAATCGCATCCTAAGATCATTCGTAAAAATTTATGCTGACGACATTACCATCAATGGCAACACTTCAAAAGCTGAAAAACACCATGATCTTTTTGATTCTCTCTCCTCTGATCTTAAGCACGTGATGCAATGGAGAAAGGAGATACTCGTTACTTTTAATGCATCTAAAACCAAGCTTTTATATTTCAATCATCAACGCTATGACCCCTGTCTGGTATCAATTGAAATGAATGGCCCCCGTCTTGATGCTCTATGTTTTAGCAAACTTCTGCGTCTGACCTGAAATGGAAGGTTGCTAAAAAAAATGGTCGGATCATTTTACCGCTTCAGTAGATATCTCACTGATGATGCAATTCTCTACGTGTATAAAATCCAAGGATGGAGTACTGTTGCCACATCTGAACAGAAGCTGCTGGAAGCACACTATCCTGCGTTAACATCGTTCAAAATAGCCTACTAAGAGATGGCTTTTCTCTTCTATGCATTTCTTTATTCAGAGAAGAAACATTGTGAGCCTGTCTCTGCTGTATCGTTATTTTCATGACAAGTGCTCCTCTGAGCTCTAATCTATGTCTCTATTGCCAAAATTTCACGAAAACACTCGTCCGACTGAAATCACTATCAATAATTTTCCCTACTCTTTATCTGTGCCTAAACCTAAACGTAGATTGCATGAGCAAAGCTTCTTTCTTAGAACTGCACATCTGTGGAACTCCTTTCCGTTTCCCTACTTTTCAGCTGACTGCAATATGGTCTTTTTCAAGTCCAACATCCCCTTACGTAATCCAATTTACCAAATGTTCACTACTAACGATTTCTACGGTATTGTCCCATTGATTACCGTACACTCATTAACCCTAATCCTCGAGTGGCCTCGGCCCTTGATTAATGGTGACTCATTTGTAAAAGCAAAATCTCTGCTATGTATAAAGGAGTTGTTGGTTAGGAAGAAGTAGAAGAAAAACAAAAGCAAATAAAAGCGAGGTCAACTGCTCGCATCATTATTGTAATTGTAAATCGCAGTATTAAGCCACTATCGTATTGCTTCGCCGTCCGGGGATTAGAACTGAATCTTTATTAGCTCGTCTGAAATCCGCAAGGGACACGGATGTAGTTTTATTTAGCTTTGGTCACGAGTGTATATACGATACACACAAATAAACAATGTGCACGCGTTCGCCGCCAGCTTTCGCTTGGATCGGCTCGACTTAAATACCACAAGTGAGTTTTACAATCTATCTGGACACTCCTTCATTTCCCGTCAGGTGTACCCAAACAATAACACAAAGCACGAGTACGGTGGGAAAAAGAGAAAAACTGGGGTGGGAAAATTGTTCATTCCGCCGTTCAAGCAACAAGAGTGTTGTTTTCTCGTTAGAGGACAGAGAAGGGTTACTCTAAATTACTAACCTCGTTCTATTAATATCTTTTTCTAAATTGTTTACAAGACAAAATAAGAAAATTGGGACAAGCATGCGCTCCCTATTCAGTCGATTATTAATCTGAACAATTGACCCTAACATTAGAATCAATTATGGGTAGGGGAGATCAATCGCTTTTTAGAAACAAACGAAATAACGTTATTCAGTTTAGTAATTTTTTTTTAAATTACAATTAATTATTTTGCTATAAATATATTATTAGATTAAAATATCCAATTACGGTTAATTACGAGGGGTGTGCAATAAGTAATGCCCCTGATACACTTCCAGTTGTCTGATCTAGCTGACATTTTGCATGTGCAATGATTTATATCTCTACATGTTATGTGGCAAATTACAGCTCTGAACTAATTGTGGATTTCTGTTTTACATGTGTTTGAACTGAGTCAGGTGTGAAATGGAGCATGTTGAAAGCCGAGCAGTGACCCGGTTTTTGTATATGAAAGGACGCACACCACAGGAGACTTTTGATGAAATGAAAGAAACTCATGGTGATAATGCCCCATCATATGACCTTGTAAAACGCTGGCATCGTGAATTCAAACATGGCCGGAAGTCTGTGGAAACAGCTCCCAGACCTTGTCGCCCCCTCCTTCTGCCATTGATGAGACATCTGTCCGTCAAGTTGAGGCTGCCATTTTGGAAGATCGGCGCATTACTATTCGCCAAATAGCCCAAGATGTCAAGATTAGTACAGGGTCTGTGGAAACTATCATCCATGACCATTTGCATATGCATAAGGTGTCTGCCATATAGATTCCCAGGTTGCTCACACCATTCCAGAAGCTAGAACGCGTCGAGTGCTCGAGGATGAATTTGGAAATGTGCCAAGAAGATGAGTTAAAGTTTTTCAAAAGACTGATAACACAGGATGAAACCTGGGTATATCACTATGATCCAGAGACAAACGCCCAGTCAATGCAGTAGAAGCACTTGGACTCACCACCTCCAAAGAAGGCAAGGGTGCAGCCCTCCGCTGGCAAGGTCATGCTCACAGTCTTCTGAGATCAGGACGGTGTAGTGATGACAGATTTCCTGGCAAAGGGTACTACAATTACAGAAGCCGATTATGCTTTACTTTTGAGGAAATTAAGGGAAGCTATCAAAATCATTAGGCGGGGCAAGATCAGCAAAGGTACCCTCCTCCTGCAGGACAACGCTCCGGTCCACAACTCGCATGTCACCAGATCTGAAGCACGGGCGTGTGGTTATGAAACCCCCCGTCCTCCCTACTCTCCTGACTTTGCACCCTCTGACTTTCACCTCTTCTCAGTCATGAAGTTGTTTTTGAAAGGAAAGCGATTCCCAGATGATGCAGCCTTGATTTCTGAAGTCACGTCCTGGTTGGAGAAACAACCTGGGGTGTTTTACAAAAAACGGTCTCCAGAGCTGCATCAAACGATGGGAGAAATGCATAAGTCTGGGTCGTTCCTATGTAGAGAAAGACTAATAACTGTGCCAAAAGTTTCGTTGCTCTATTGCTATGGGAAGTGGGTCAGGGGCATTACTTATTGCACGCCCCTCGTACATGTTATCGCTCCAAATCATGTTTTTTCTTTTCCATTTGCATGCATTTTAATGTATTTTTTTTTTTTACGTAAATGACACACATGACGTTTATTGAATATATGTGAAAACGGAATATATTAGGGATTCCAAATGTATAAGAACGCACAATAGATATATATATATATATATATATATATATATATATATATATATATATATATATACTGGCTGGAGGCAGTTGCCTGTCTAGCAGCATTGATGAGCTGTGATACCGCGAAATATTAACGTATGTGGATGACTATAATGCTCCCTACCTTGGGTTGAGCATTTCGGGAAGTGATATACAAACTGCCATTAGCGTATTAAGCGACGCTTTTGTATAAACAAATCGGGCGGAGGCATTTGGACGATGTCACAAACATCGTTTATTCATTACCCACACAGTAGCAGCCGTATAGCGTAATGGTGAGAAGCCTTGACTGTCATTTGGGCGGTCTGATTTCGATTGTGGCTTGAGGCAGTTATCTGTCTAGCCGCACTGATGAGCTGTGAAACAGCGAAACAGTACTGTATGTGGATGAATATATATATATATATATATATATATATATATATATATATATATATATATATATATATATAATTATTTGCTATAATAATTAAATACCTACATACACTAGTGTTTCATCCTTTCGGGAATCTTCAGTGCAGAGTGTTATGATTAACACTAGTCGATGAATTTGAACCCGGAAACACAAGCCGTCTCTGGCTTGATTAGCAAAGACCGTATCCATTCGGCTACTATTAACCGCGTGAAATAACGTTGAAGTCAAACATTTTATTTTAAAATGTATTTTACTTCAGTCAGAGTGATTTAATCACTATACGATGATCTATGCATAAGAGCTAAATATACCAACTTATTTCAACTAGACGATATATAAAGTAAAATGATATAAACATCACAGAATATGCATAATTTTACTTATAAAAGATCTGCATATAGATTTTGCACTTTTGGAAAGACTGTATCTAAGTTTGAACTTATATATATATATATATATATACACTCGCAAGGAGACCCGAAATTGTCTGGGATTGAATGAGCATCAAGGAATATTCCATTCTACCATCATTTTATTGTCATCAAAATCAGTGAAATGTTTTTAATCAAATCGAATAAAATTCTGCTCTAGTTAGGAACAATCTTTGCTGGCTAACGGTAAGAAGCTTCGTATGCCTCACCGCAATGATTTAATCCACCATACATTGTAGTCTATATTGCACTGTTAAGAATCTACCGTTGATTTTTTTTAAAAAGTTAACTGTAAATAATGGCTTCACTCAAAATAAAAAATGCAAAAGTCAAGTATCATAGTCCAATTCATCTTGAACGCATCAATTTTCCAAATTCATAATGTATTACTTAAGAAGTAAAATTTATATTATAATAAAAAAATATAAACGTGCTTATCTTTATATAGAAACTAGCTGGGTAACTCGACGTTGCCCGGGATTGAATGATGATGAACGAATGTTTAACACTCTCATATTTTTATTGTCATCGAAAGCTATGAAATAGCCCACTTTTCACTCAAATCGATTTATTGCCTGCTCTAATTGGAGACCCATCGCGATGCATCAGGAGGAAGCTTCACATGCCTCTCATAGTGACTAAGTCCACAATATATTGCAGTCTACATTGTACTGTTGAGAGCCTACTGTTGATTTTATAAAATTATCTTATATATAATGGCATTAAAGTTTAAAATGTAAAAGTCAAGTATCATGCTTCAATTGTGCTCTAAACAGAAACATTCATTTCGAAAGCGCATCTTTGTCATATCAAAGCGCTTACTGTTGATTTTTGAATACCTGGCATTACGGGTTGTGCGGTGATAGTGGCTTGAATTAAAGTTTAAAATGAGAAAATCAAGTATTATTGTGTAATTGTGCTTTAAATAGAAACATTCATTTCGGACGTGCCTTTGTCATATTGAAGAACCTACTGTTGAATTTATCTGTTCGGCCTTTCGTCATATCATAGTAAAGCTTCTCAAATGAACTTGTTCATTTTATGTTGGGCCTTTCGGCTTATTTGATAATAAAACTTGTTAAATACACTTGTGATGTTAGGCTGTGTAAGATGTTAACTTTGGTTAAAATCGCCTGTTCCTTCTTTCATTGGATCATTTCGATTATCGATTATCGATTATGGAGTTTTATCGAAGACCTTCCGACACAACACTTACCTAAAAACACTGCCAGGCACATAAAGTACCATTCATAAAAATCGGCAGAACCGTGTTCGTCAATAGGGAACTCACAGTTCCTTTTATATAATAGATAGATAGATAGATAAATAGATAGATAGATAGATAGATGATTTTCATTGATGTAAATATTATACATTGATGATTAGAATGTACCTTCAAACTAAGTTTATATATTTATAGGCACACACAGCCGTGCCCGTGCATATACAATGGCCATGTGCTGGTCAGTGAGTAATGTTACCTAGAACAGGACCTACCTCAAAACTATTGTTGAATACAGGAAACAGTTGAACTGACTGCCTTGCCGTCTTACATTTTCTCTCCCCTCCTCTCTCTCTCTCCCTCTCTCTCTCTGATTTTCCTTTTCTTACATTTTTATTCTCCCTCTCCCTGTTTTCCTTCCTTATTCCTTTCCCTCACTTTCAGTGTTAACAAAGCGTGAAAAGCTTTTTTTTTTATTTCAAGGAAGTAAGCGGCACACCTTTTATATTAAATCCGTGCAATAAAAGTAAAAAATAAAAACAAACATATAAAAGGAGACAGAAAAAAAAATATCAGATTGTAAAAGTCAGCCGCGAAAACCAATTTTCCATTGAATTAACGAAAGGCGGCTTGGGGGGGGGGACATTTTAAATTTGGATAAAAAAAACAACTTCAGATAACAGATAGAAACAAAAAAAAAAACGAAAGACTTAAAGTCTATGCAGATTAGATTTGACCTGGGACACCTCTCTTATCAAACGGACCAGTGAAAGTAATAAATTTCCTCCATGGTGTAAGTACTACTATTTACATTGGCACCCCAGATTACTGGCAATTTGGGGGTGACTTTGAATTTGATATTCCCTTGACGCTTCCTCCTTTGCGGGAAGCCAGTTCAACAAAAGCGACAACAAAAACAACCCCCGGAATACAATGTTTCTCCGCGTATTCTCTTCATTATCTTTTACAAATATATATATATATATATATATATATATATATATATATATATATATTTATATACCTATAATTCCGTATTCCTTTGGTGTGTAGTGATATTCATATTAAAAACACTATTTTTCTATTTATTTAAAAAGAAAATACAATTTTCTTATATATGAGTTATCGAATTGCATTCATTAGCAAAAGATCTAACTAATTTGCATATTCTTTTAAACATTCATTTTTAATTAATTCCCTATTAGTTTTTTCAGTTTTCTTATAGGGTGATCACCTTTAGTTAACTATTACGGGTAATTATATTCATGCAGATATTCTACATGATTTATACTTGCGAAATATTTGCGTAAAAAGCTTACAATGAACACAAAATCGTTTCCATATATATTTATGTATACGTATATATTTTTGTTTCATCTATCTGTCTATCTATCTATATATCTATAAAAGTGAACGTGTCTGTCTGTCTGTCTGTCTGTGTACATTTCTCTACGCAATAACTCTGACAATTTTTAGTCTATAGACTCGAAATTTGAAATACCGGGTACTGAGATTTGGGAAAATCGATGTGACGGAAATTTGGCTGTTAAGGGGTCAAATTTCAACGATTTGACCTTTAAGAACTCTACCAAACTCCTCCGACAATTTTGGGTCTAGACACTTGAAATTTTAGATATAGATTTCTTGAACCTGGATCTAATTTAATAAAGGGATTTGAGCCCAAAACTATAAATTTTAAGGGGTCATAATAGGGGTCAAATTAAAAAAAAAATTACTCTTTTTTTTTTTTTGCTCAGCATACACCTCCAAACACCCGGGCAACGCCGGGCTGAAATGCTAGTATATTATATATATATATTATATATATTATATATATATTATATATATATATATATATTATATATATATTATATATATATATTGTATATATATATATATATATATATATATATATATATTTAAATATGTATGAATAAAAACTCAATACAAAGAATATATGAATGTTTATATCTTTTCTGTATTTATTTCCTGAGTGTTGACGTGTAGGAATACAAAAAGTCTTTTGAAAAAAACAAGAATATTTCCTTCAAAAGCACATCATTTTCGACCGATCCTTCGATCTTCCTCAGTGTGAATGATAGAAAACATGAGTGAGCGGGCAGAGTTAGCAGCGGGGGGGGGGCACGGGTATAGCCATTAAGGTAAAAATCTATCTGAATATGAGCCTTCCAGCATTTTCGACTTGGAATGGTCAGCAACTTGTGTGGCCTCTATTCAAAACCAAATCCTTCCACGCCACCCCACGAACACACTCGTATACGTGAACATACATGTATATACACTCGCGCACTACCACAAATGCTTCTTCACGTACATATACATACACAGGATATGCGCACTCACGTTTATGGACGTGTTCACATATACGGCTGGAGATTGATGAGTAGATGTAGATGATAAGCAAAGTGGGTGCGAATTAGAATGTCTTTCCCAAAAGCTTGGACTTATGTATTTATTGTCGGTCTAGGTTGTCTGGATTGTCTGCACGTACGCACCCCCCCCCACACACACACGTTTATCTATTTTTTTTTAAAACGCTACTGTAGATTTCGTTAATTGATATATACAAACATTTAATAGTGGAAAAATAAATAAAATAAAGTAAAATAAATAAACGGAGGATATTCTTTTGATCATCATTTACTTAACTTTTTCTATTCTTGTTCAAACATATTAAAATTTATTAACGTATTCGGATTCTTTTTCTTTCTTCTCTTACACCCATTCATACCCCTATATGTACACATACATACATACATACATACATACATATATACATACATACATACATACAGTGCTTGGTATAGAGTGAAAGCATTGTTTCCAAATTAGAAGCCATCACAAAAATTGGAAGTTCGATATGCCGGTTAGAGAAATCAGAGGTTAATAACGTTTAATGTTGGAAATTAAACTGAAAGATTTGTTGCAATGCTGAAAGGAGGAGTTGAATAATAGTAAAAACTACAACGACAATAGCAGAAATAGTAATAATAATAATAATAATAATAATAATAATAATAATAATAATAATACATGTATATATATACATATATATACATATACATATGCATATATACACACATACACGTACACACATATATACATATGTTAGTGATAATGACAATAATAATAGTGATAATAATAGTCATAATCACGATAATAATAATAATAATAATAATATTAAAAATAATAACAATAATAATAATAATAATAGGAAGAAGGATAAGAATAATAATAGTGATAATAATAATAATAATAAAATCATAGCAATGATAGTAGTAATGATTATAACAATAGTACTAATAATAATGAAAATAATAATGATATTAATAAGTATTATTGTGATAATAATAATAATACTAATACTACTACTAATAATAATAATGATAATAATAATAATAGTAAACCTAATCCTGTATATCTTGATAGAGGGATACTATAGTATATAGGGTTTGTAAGGGGAGATGGAGGCCGCACCCGTGTCTACACCTGTGCATTTGTGTGCACAATTGTGCGTTCTTCGAAAATGAGCTTAAATATATGTCGGAAGTTTAAATGTGTGGAATCTGAAAAAATAAAATAAAATGAAGTAGAAGACCTTACGTAAACAAAAACTAACTTCTAGTGGGGTTGCTAAGCCGTTCTTCCACATATATATATATATATATATATATATATATATATATATATATGCGTGTATGAATATGTATGTATTTTTACATAGGAGTCACCACTTATCAAGGCTCGGAGGCTACACGAGGATAAGTGTTATAGAGTGTACAGTAGTCAATGGGATAATATTGTAGTAATCGTTAATAATGGAAATTAATTAAATTGGATTACTTAAGGGGGTGGCTCATCAAGAATTTTTTTATGTTGGACTTGAAGACAACCAAGTTGTAGTCAGATGGGAAGCAGACTAATGGAAGAGTGTTCCACAAGCGTGAAGTTCTAAGAAAGAAGCTTTGTTCATGTAATCAACTTATTGATTAAGGCACATAAAAATGAGGAAAATTATTGACAGTAGTTTCAGCTAGACTGATGTTTTTCGTGAAAGATTGGCGAGGGGGACCAGAGATTGGAGATCAGACGAACACTTGCCATGGAAATAACGATAAAACAAAGACAGCCCCGCAACGTCTCTTCTGTGGGAAAGGGGTTGTAGGGAAGAGAAAAGGGCATTCTCCACTAAGCTACGAAGTCTATTTTGAACTCTGTCAAGGTAGGATAAGCTGCTTCCAGAAAATCCTGCCCAAATGTGACAACAGTGCTCCATCTTTGGACGTACTTGGCTTTTATATAGAAAGATGCATCAGCAGTGAGATATCTACTGGAGCGGTAGAAGGATCCCGCCATTTTTCCGGCGACATCGGCAACAGATTTGATGCATGTGTTTCATTTCATTTCAGATCAGGAGTAAAGCTCAAGCCCAGAAGCTTGTTAAAATATGGAGCCTCCCTAAGACGAACGCCATCCAATTCAATTGACGTCAGATAGGGATCAGAGCGTTGATGATATAAAGATAGGAGCTTGGTTTTAGATACATTAAAAGTAACAAGCAACCGGTTTCCCCATCGTAGCATGCGCTCAAGATCAGAGGAGAGAGATTCAGAGAGAACTTTGTCATTTACGGCCTTTTATGCGTTGCCATAGATGTTAGTGTCGTCAGCATAAATGTCAACGAATGATTTAAGTATATGTTTTGGCATATCATTGATGTAGATCAGGAAGAGAGTTGCGCCCACGATGGACCCCTAAGGGACTCCAGCATTAATACTGTGCGCTTCTGATTTCTGCCCATCAACCACTACTCTTATGAACCTATCAGAGAGAAAAGATTTAATAATTGAGAGACATTTCCAGCTATACCGTAATTTTATTTATCTATTTTTTTGTTTTGCGTTTATTTTTTTAATACAGTAGAATCTGAAAAGCATCTAACAGTGATGGAACGATTCCGATATTTTTCCCCGATTCCGATACAATTGCCGATTCCATTTTTTTTTATAAATCTGAAAATATTTAACTCTAGTTATGTTATTTATCTCCGCGATTACCGTAAAAACACATGTTTAATGTACAGATATTTTTCTAAACGTACGAATACATTTAACAGGATCTATCGATTTTAGTTTAGTCCGTTGTTTTAAATCAATAAATATGCATTATATTTGTATTATTACCAGCAATTTAATATTTTGCTTTAAACAAAATCAAATGAAAAACATAAAAGAATTGTTTTGGCATCGGAAAATAGGCACACTTTTTTTCGATTTTGACATCGATTCCGACATTCCTAAAACGTTCGATTTTTCCAGTTTTTGATTTCGTTGAAACATTCTAACACTAGTATCTATATTAATACGAGAATAGTGTTGATTGGATATATCTTTATTCCTCTAATAAAGCTTTATTAATCCTATGTAACTTGTAACTTTATTTATCATACGCACATTTTAATCGGATACGGCTTTCCGTATTTGATACAGATTTGTATTCTATTTGATGTAGTTATGGAAATTTTATACAGACTGTGTTAATTCGGTTGTAACTCGATGCATCTTTCTGCGAATTTAATATAGCTCACTGTTCATATCTGGTAAGTCTTTATAAACCTGATGTAACGTTGTGTTAATCTGATGTAGCTCGTTGTTAATCTCTCCTAGCTTTTTTGTCAACTAAAGAGAATCTCTCTATTCGGATAGAAGCCGTTACCAATCAGATAAGTCGTTATTAGTGTGAGAGAACTCTCTATTAATCCGTTAGAAATCAACAATTTGATCTCCTCATCCCATAGCCCTTGAAGGGGCATAGGCCATCTACAAATTTGTAGATGCTTTTGTAGCGAGGAGTACTTATTACAGAGTGAGGGTGCTGGCCCCACGCCCAACCTTCCCAGAGGGTACAGACAGCGCCTAGCCTTCCAAAATGGTCACCCATCTGGTACTGGCCAGGCTCAACGTTGCTTAACTTCGGTGATCTGGCGAGAACCGGTGTGTCAACGTGATTGTGCCGTACTAACAATTTGATATATTTCCGAGATAATCTAATAGATATTTACTAATCGTGTATATATCGATTGATCTAGTAAACCTCTCTATTAATCTGCCGGCGCTTTCAATTATTCTGATGTATTATCTCGCAAGTTGATACATCTCTGTTTATCAGATACTACCAACTATTAATCCGGCAGATTTGATGAAGATTTCTGTTAATCTGCTGATGCTCTTTGTTGATGCGAAAATAGTTTAGTAAGATCAGTGTTTTGATTGATCATCACTAACGAAAGCGTCGAACTAATTTCCATCTGAACTCGTAAAGTCTGAAACGAGAAATCTATTATGGCCACATGTGCCGTTATCTATAACAACAGACCAACAGACACAAACGGATGAAAGCGACATTAAGACAAAAAAAATGTTTGCAAATCTGTGATTTCCCAAATTGTAATCAATCAACAGCAACACTTGACTTCCTCGACTGATTCATTATTCTGTGCGATTCGTGGCTAAAAGCGGCGTACACACGGAACGAGATGGGACACTTTGATAAAACTGTCGTTCACAGAATAAATAATGCCACTTGAAAATGCCCGTTCATGCCAGGAGGCGCAAACTAAGCTCAAGCCGATATATTAAGCAAGTGTTAGAAGATAAAAAGAAAACTAAAATTAAAGCGGTTTATCTTTTTCCTCTAACTTTTAAACAATACAATATCTTGTATTATAGAAATTTCAAAATACTAGCCTTATATTGGAGTCAATTCTTACAACGTTTCGGCCACTGTCACCACCAGTCGTCCTTAGGTTCATCTTTATGTCAAATCTGGGAATATCTGTATAGATAAGTAGTTCTAAGTGATAGTCTTCTAAATGTTGAAGGTTAAATTGTCGCTAAAGCACGATACAAAACATAAACTATAAATAATTTAATTAACACTTCGACTCGGTCATAACTGACCAGGCAAGAACAATCTGTTATTTTGATTTAATAAAGCTTTCGATTCTTAATTGTACATAAGTTCTCGAGCTCTGCATAAATATTGTGTAGTTCGAAAAGATACAATCTGAGAAGGTCATAGGGTGCAGCAGCCTGAACATTGTGAAAATAACATCAAAGATGAGCGGAATAGTTCGAATAATCCAAATAATACGTATTATCAATACCAATCTCAAATATTCCAAATTATAAGAATAAACAATTTCTATTTTCGAACAACTCCACAATTTAACGTTCACAGGGAACATGAGTTGGAATAGATACATCGAGAGCATTGCCAAGGCTTCTGCGAGGAAGGTGTCTCTCTCTTTCTCTAGCGTGCTAGAAAGTTACTTACGTTTGAAAGTATCCTGTAACTCTACAAGGCCACCATCTAGATCCCTAGATGTAACAAGGCCTTATACCGTAATAGTTTCTTCTCCAGAACTGCCAGACTTCAGAATTCCCTTCCGAGTTCTTGCTTCTCCAACTGTACTGACATGCACAAGTTCAAGTGTAATATGAACAGACATCTTGCTACTCAACTCCCTACATAGTATCCCTGCAACTGATATCCCTGATAGTAGCCCATCTAAACTGAAGTGCAACTATGCCTTGTTTGGGGTTAAAATGTAATAATAGTAATAATAAAAAGCTTTGGAACCACAACATAGTTAATTACTCCAAATACTTTTGTTTTATACTTTACACATCTTTTATTGTTTCGAAATCTGCTGTTCCAAGTTTTAGTGTAAATTAACAAGTAGATTATCTTTCAATTTTTTTTTTAATGATGACTAAGAATTTTTATTGTTTTTTTAATGATGACTAAGAATTTTTATTGTTTTTAATGATAACTAAGTATTTTAATTGTTTTTTAATGATGACTAAGAATTTTTATTGTTTTTTTTTGTTGTATTAATTCTAACTACGATTATTATTTCGGGTATTATTATAATAACGTTTCGGTCGTGGGAAGCCCCGGCCTTTTTTGAAGTGTAAACTCGGGAATTTCGAATGGAACTGTTATTTATTTCATTGGTATAGTTGCTGCGTTTAGAAACTTGACGTAAAATATATTTTTATTCGTAGATAGACCCGGAGAAGGTTCGAGGCTACAACGGCCGAAACGTTTCGAAAATAATTTACAAAAACGAAAATCATAGTTCGAAAAAACCAAATCATACAACAAAAATATGATTTTACTCTAAAATTTTCAACTTTTGAATCGGCGCAAATCTTATCAATTTAATCAAGACACAATCCGGTCAAACTTACCAATAAACACAATAAAACGAATATCAACAACTTAAGTCGTTTTCAACGCAAATTGACTAAAAAAAATCGAATGTTTTTCGGCTTTTCCTTGTTTCTACTGATCAGTGCAAGTTAAAAAAAATAAACACATATAATTCGATGTTGAAATCTATTAGAAATATGCATACACGTTTATATATATACTATCAAATATTTTTATATCTACGCACACTACTGTTTCATACTTGCACAATCATTAGTGTAGGAAGTGACTATTACTGCCAGTTGCAAGATTAAAACAAAGTCAACCTTGGCTCCATAGATTAGCATTTTATCTCTAGGCTATTTGCACTATATATATATATATATATATATATATATATATATATATATATATATATATATATTTACATATATATGTATTTATATATGTATATGTATATATATATGTATATATATGTAAATATATATATGTATATATATGTATATATGTATATATATACATGTATATATGTATATATGTATGTATATGTATGTACATATATGTATACATATGTATATGCATATGTGTATATATATGTATGTATATATGCATATGTGTATATATATGTATATGTATGTATATATATATGTATATATATGTATATATGTGTGTATACATGTATATGTATGTATATATAGCTGTATGCATATATATATGTATATATATGTGTATGTATATATATGTATATATATGTGTATATATGTATATATATGTAGATATGTATATATATGTGTATATATGTATATATATGCATATATGTGCATATATATATGTGTGTACATATATGTATATATATATATGTATATATATGTATTTGTATATATATATATGTGTACATATATGTATATATATGTATATATATGTATTTATATATATGTGTATATATGTATGTATATATATTATATATGTGTATGTATATATAATATATATGTATGTATATATGATATATATGTATATATAATATATGTATATATGATATATATATATGTATATATGTATATATAATATATATATATATATGTATATATGTATATGTATATATAATATCTATATGTATATATGTATATATGTATATATAATATATATATGTATATATGTGTATATAATATATATATATATATGTATATATAATATATATATATATGTATATATGTATGGATATAATATATATATGTATATATATGGGTGCATATATATGTATATATATGTATATATGTATGTATATATGTATATATATGTATGTATATATATGTATGTATATATGCATATATGTATATATGTATACATGTATGTATATATATATGTATATATATGTATATATATAAATATATATATGTATATATATGTATATATAATATATATGTATATGTATATATGTATATATATTCATATATATATGCGCATATCTATATATCTATAAAAGTGAACGTGTCTGTCTGTCTGTCTGTCTGTCTGTGTACATTTCCCTACGCAATAACTCTGTCAATTTTTAGTCTATAGACTCGAAATTTGAAATACCGAGTACTGAGATTTGGGAAAATCGATGTGACGGGTGTCAGCCAGAAATTTGGCTGGTAAAGGGTCAAATTTCAACGATTTGACCTTTAAGAACTCTACCAAACTCCTCCGACAATTTTGGGTCTAGACACTTGAAATTTTAGATATAGGTTCCTTGAACCTGGATCTAATTTAATAAAGTGATTTGAGCCCGAAACTATAAATTTTAAGGGGTCATAATAGGGGTCAAATTAAAAAAAAATTTACTCTTTTTTTTTGCTCAGCATACACCTCCAAACACCCGGGCAACGCCGGGCTTAAATGCTAGTAATATATATATATATATATATATATATATATATATATATATATATAGTTGTCGATTTCAAAAAGTATTTTATTCTTAGGCCCTCGCTTATAAGAGTAGTAATATTTTCATTCTCTGTGATACACTTGAAATCTCTAGCGTCTTTCATCCTTTGGAAGGTATACATTAGATATTTGTTTTACTTTTCGCAGCTTCGTAACTCTTGTTCTCTCATGTACGATTTGCAATTCATAAACAGCGTTTCTGATAAAGAGGAAAAGGTCACTGTTATTTGGATCGACTGTTGCTCTGAACTGAATTTTATGTGAAGATTCTAATGGTATTTATCATCATTCCCTTGACAATCTGTCCATCTCATTACCTCAAACACGTGAGTTGTTTTCAGCCTTGATAAATATAAAACGATGACGGTATATACAGCGCCTAGCCTTCCCAAATGGTCACCCATCTAGTTCTGGTCAAGCACGTTGTTGCTTAACTTCGGTGATATTGCGAGAACCTGTGTCAACGTCATTGTGCCTTATTGCCATGTTGGTATCGACTAATAGTTTAATGCACTGGGGGAGAATGGCGACGGGAAGCAACAGGAAACTACCATCTTTACTTGTCTTACCGAGATTACAATGGTTCTACAGTTTGTTAAAACAGCAGGGCCTCTGCTGATTCTAAAGTATAAAACTTCAAATTCTTCTCAAAGGTTTAAAATATATTATTTTTCATTTTATTGATAGTAGCCATTGTATCATTATCATTTGTATGTCCCTCTAGCACTTCCGGTGTCCTACAAATTTACAACGCCGAAACGGTGCAATTCTTCCACATAGGTTAGGGGTTGGGCGGCAATGACCAATATATTTTTGATCCTCTCATATCTGAACTTGAGCACGTGTTGCAATGGGAGGTAAAAGATCGAAAGTGTCCAAACAGTCGTAGGTAATGCTTAATCATAATCTGTATTTTCTGTGCTTAAGAAATGAATTTATTAATGACTTTAGCACGGGGAATGTGGCGACTGATAGCTTACTATTATATCTCCGAGAGAACACCTGCTCCATCGCTTCTACCAACTGATTAGCGATACAAAATGGAGAAATGATTAAAAAAAAGTGTTCCTATTGTGTACGGAGATCATTTTGTAAAGATGGACAGACAGTTGCTAGCCAGTACCTTTGGGCAGATATATTAGACGTCGCCATGAGTATAATAACAAAGTTATATATTGTCGAGAAGAGACTGATACCGGTTCTCAGAATATTGTGTATAATATATTCTTTGTGAACATTGACTCAAAAGTAATTCGACACAGTATGTTACCAATGCATAAAATAGAAAAATAATTTTAAAATGCTTATAGTACAATTTAAATAGAACAAATAAATTTAAAAACTCAGAAGCTCAGAATCTCAATGCTGAAGTGTCTCAGGGTTCCATTCTGGGTCTAACTCTTTCTAATCTTCATCTATGATCTCCCATATCACATCCTTAGGTCTTTTCAAAACATTTAAGCATACGACACTACCATCTATAGTAACACTTCAAAATATTTTTGATTCATTCATATATGAACTTGAGAACGTGTTGCAATGGGGGAAAAGGTGACTAGTTGATTTAAATGCATCTAAAATCTAAACTTATCTTATTTCATTACCAACGCTTTGATACCCACCTGGCTTACAACTGAAATGGGTGGCTCACTTCTTGAGGAAGCATCATGCTTTGTCAAGCTTGTGGGACTGACCTTCACTTCTGATCTGAAATGCAACACATCCATCAAATACGTTGGCAAGGTAGCCGGGAAAATGGTTGGATGATTCTACCGCTCAAGGAGATATCTCACTCCGGATTAAATCCTCTACGTGTATAATCGCAAAATACGAGCTTACGTTGAGTATTGTTGCCACATCTGAGAAATACCTGCTCAGAGCACCATTTTGCTGCCAGGTTGGTTGGCTGTTTTTGTTTTACTGCATATCAACCCTTTTCAGGTTATTTAATGCCGAATCCAAATATTTTGAAGAAAAATTGGTTAATAGAATATATTTTCAAGTCTTTTTCTATTTAACCCATAGTTGGGACCCTAACAGGTATTATTACTCCAGGTCAGAGTGGACCTGGGAGCAATGGCAGTTAAAGGGTGGCTCCACACTCCCCAAAGCCCGCAAGCTGGGGCCTCATTACTGGATATAGTTTAAGGTCATATCCAGGACCTTGCTGCCAGGAGATTGTACAAAACTGACTTCGAACTCTGGTGGGCGATGGCCTTTTATCCTCTCTGCTACATCTTCTTCACAGAAGGGACGTTGCGAATCTATCTCTGCTATATCGTTATTTTCATGGCAAGTGCTCAACTCTATGGTTTACCTCAGTAAGGCATTCGCGACAAATATCTGACTAGCTACAAGCACGATAAGTAATTTCATGAACAGAAGTTTTTCCTAGAACAGCCCGTCTGTGGAACATAATATCGCGGAGCTGCTTCGCAGCCAACTATAACATGTTCGTTTACAAGTCAAACATAAACAGATTCCTGATGTGTTGTCCTTTTTTTCCACCATCACTAATCAACACGACACCCATTAACTCTTATCATTGAGCGACCTTCGGGCCTTGATAAGCTCCGATTGCATTGTGAAAAAAATCTCAACAAGTATTGTATGTGCTGAATAAACTTGTTTAGAATATGGTTTCATATGATATTATTATTTTATTGTTAGAAGATTTAATTTTAAGTTGGGGGAATGAAAATCCAAGGATCATGACAAAATAAACTTTAAAACGTTCCTTGAAGTAATCTCCACAATCCATTAAAGTTTGGTTGCGATCGAACCTGCAATAGTTGAGACTTGCCTATAAAGACAAATAATAAAACATAGGGGAACAGAGTTTCATCTTTAAAATCCACTTATTGCTTAATAACACATCTGTAAATCCAACAATTGGCATTCGAAACGTATGCTGACCTATTCATATGAATGCAGCGCCAATCATTAATTCTGGCATCATATATATATATATATATATATATATATATATATATATATATATATATATATATATATATATATATATAGAGAGAGAGAGAGAGAGAGAGAGAGAGAGAGAGAGAGAGAGATTATAATTGATATGATGTTATATTAGATTTGCAATTATAATCTGTATTATGGCCGAACTGCTATCATAATCTCCAATATAGCGAATCTGTTATATATTATATAATCTCAAACGTCGGTTAGTTTGTGTGTTTTTTTGTCTGTTCGTATGTCCTCTAAAAACATTCGTCGGCCGCATCTGACTTGGGATGAAATCGGTACCATCTAAAAGAGAGATCCCAGACACGTATGATATATGAAACTTAGAAAAACAAATTTTGTGGCTGCCATCTGGGCCATTCGTTGCGAGAGGGTCCATTTTCGCAAGTCACGCACGTGTAGCTTACTGTTTAAGCTTGCCTGTTGCGGCTATTATTATTATTATTATTATTATTATTATTATTATTTCTTTTTCTGCGGTCGTAGGGGCACCTGCTGCGATTTCGATTGAAAGAAAAGTTGTTTTGATTCATTTAATTTGGGGGAGGGCTGCCGAAATATCTAGTGGGTAAGTCGTTACCTACTTCTTTCGTTTTTTTTTTGGGGGGGAGGGGTGCTCAATATCCAGCTATGTCCAAACCGAACTTCATGTCCTTCTGTGCAACGCCGGGTATCCGTATTAATTATGCAAAAAAAGAGGTATGTATTGTCAACTGTAAACTCATTTCAACTGCAATATGGCAGATATGCTGTTATCGTCTGCATTATGATGGGTCTGGTTTTATCATCTGTAACATGGCGGGTTTGCTGTTACTTCCGAAATATAGCCGATATGTTTGCTATTAACATCTGTAATATGGCAGATCTGTTTTATCGTACGAAATATAGAAACTATGTAATTATCATCTGTAATATGAAAGGTATGCTATTATAATCTATGGCAGATCAGTTATTATCTTTCGAACTATGGCAGATCTGATTATATATTTCAAACTATTGTAGGTCTGATAATATCTTTCAAACTATTGCAAATATGATTATATTTTTCGAAATAGTTAAAGTCTGTTATCTTTCGAAATAGTTAAAGTCTGTTATCCTTCGAAATAGTTAAAGTCTGTTATCTTTCGAAATAGTTAAAGTCTATTATCCTTCGAAATAGTTAAAATCTATTATCCTTCGAAATAGCTAAAATCTGTTATCCTTCGAAATAGTTAAAATCTGTTATCCTTCGAAATAGTTAAAATCTGTTATCCTTCGAAATAGCTAAAATCTGTTATCCTTCGAAATAGTTAAAATCTGTTATCCTTCGAAATAGTTAAAATCTGTTATCCTTCGAAATAGTTAAAATCTGTTATCCTTCGAAATAGTTAAAATCTGTTATCCTTCGAAATAGTTAAAATCTGTTATCCTTCGAAATAGCTAAAATCTGTTATCCTTCGAAATAGTTAAAATCTGTTATCCTTCGAAATAGCTAAAATCTGTTATCCTTCGAAATAGTGCAGATCTGCTGTTATCACTCGAACTAGTGCAGGTGTGATATTATTTTCGAAATAGTGAAAATCTGGTATTAGCATCTGTGATATAGCAAATCTGCTACTTCTATTATCTTTTGTAATTTAGTGGACCTGCTATTATTCTCCGCAATATCGCATGTAAACGTATGAGTAAAGAAATCTAGCGTCACAAACTGAGTAGCCTTAACATTTCCTTGAAAATTTGTTGTAATTGTGAAAGAAATGGCAGACATTAACTCGGAGAATTTTAGATGTTCTATTTTTTTCTTTGTTTTTATTTTTATTTTTTTTTTGCTTTTGTGTGTTTTATTTCAATTCCTTATAAAGAAGCAATATTTAAAATATTTTCTTTTAAAACTCAGTGGCAGCCAGGTTCAATATGCCGGCACACTTTTCATATAACGGGTAATATAATTCTGTCGCCATCAAAAAAAAATGCGCGTTTGAATCGAATTGTGCAATTCTTTACATAAATCAATTCATTTGCCATTGATCTACTCGCATTTTAATTCATATTTATTGCCACTCATAATACAGTAACGCGACTTTTATTGGTATTCGTGCATCAAACAAATAATTTGCTCAAAAGTCAAACGGTCAATACATTCTACTGTCGCAAATAGTGTGTAAAACATTGAATTTCATTGGGAACTTGAAACGGGGAGGAATATCATTAGGCAAATTGTAGACTGAACCTTTTATATATATATATATATATATATATATATATATATATATATATATATATATATATATATATATATATACTAGCGGGCCTCCCGGCGTCGCCTGGTCTTAAAATACGCTTAAATATGATATTGTATTTCAAACAGATGTTTTATTTATTATTCTACAGACGAATCTCTATGTATACGATTCTCAATATATAGTAGTAGTCTTCTTCGTCGTGACTCCGCCGTAAAGTACGCTTATATATGATATTTTAATATTATTATAGAGGTTATTATCTATCGATTATTATATTATACCCAATATATATAATAGGGATTACAAATATATACATATATGTGTGTGTGTGTGTGTGTATGTGTGTGTGTGTGTGTCTGTGTGTGTCTGTGTGTGAGTGTGTGTGAGTGGGCGTGTGTGACTTGGTGCATCAGTTAGAATGAAACCAAAACATATCTCTCCAGCTTTATTCCTTACCCTCAGAGCCACGTCAACACGCATATAAAAAACTTTAACCTATAAATGTATATTTGCATATGTCTAGAGAAGCACTTTAAGTTGACTTACGCACGTCAATTTCAATTTGTTTTTACATAACAACTAGTTTTATCGGCTAAATATTCGAATCCGCAATATATAAAGTTTATGTCTGTAGACCATAATTGAAAAGAGTGTTGTAAAGATCGCTCCTCAGACCGACAAGGTCATTATATATATATATATATATATATATATATATATATATATATATATACATATATATATATATACTAGATTTTTGTCCGTGAAAAATGGGCAAAAGTTATAGTCTGTTGCCTAAGAATGAGTGCTTTATACCAGACTGATGGTTTAAATTTGGGCTCATTTTTATTTTGAATACTTATCCCTATTAATCTCTTTAAATCCCCGACTGTGCATCGAACGGATACCAGAGTAACTAATTCGCTGCACCTTAACGATGGAACGAACAGGCAGACAGTATACATGTATGTATATACATGAGACTTGGAGTAGTTCTTATTTTGTAAAAATACATAGACGCATACAAACGCATGAGAAATATAATAGTGGCTTGCTAGTATGAATGAATTAAAAGTAAAACGTGTTTCACTTGTATAAATATCAATATCGAATCAGACACCAAAATATTATTTGTATGAGTCATTTAAAAGTATATTTTATTTTAACAATCATACATTGACTGATTATAGCTATATTTATAGATCTTTTCGTTATCGATTTAAAGATGTCTAATCACCTCATTTCGGTACTAGTGCATCCTCGGAACCAGATGTAACTCAGCGTTCGCTCGGCTTTTCCCGGAGCATCACATCAACAGCTGCATTATATCGAGCGTCGCCGATGAAATCATAACACTACCTAAAAGAAGATAGAATAGAAAAATGTTAAATGTAGAAACATCAAAAAATTAAAAAAAAAAACTATACTGTAATTTTTAATTTCTATTTACTCTGTGAAGAAAAGATTTTAGAGATTATTTTATTTTTTATATATTATTTTAATTAGAATTCATTGTTGAGATGAGTATTATTTATATTAAGTTATTTATTGCGGACTATTATTCTAATCTTTCTTAGTTGTTGTTTCACGAAGTTTCAGCCAACTATTCCTCTGGCCTTCCTCAGTTGGTAGCCGCGACGGATAGGAACTTCGAATCTCCTAACTGCATTCTCAGCAATCACTGCCATCCGTAGTTGTTGTCGTCTCACTACGTTTTGCCTAAGTAAGCCTCTGGCCGGCTTTGGGTAGGATTGAAACCGCTATCTTCAGACAATGCTCATCTGCAACCGTAAAGATTCAACGTCTCTATCAACTGTGCCCCGAAGGGCGATCATGGTTGAATTTTTTTGATTTTTACGTTTTTTATTATATGATCTTTCATGGTCGGGTCCGTACCGAATGGTCTATATATTACAAGTTAGAAAAGCATTTCATCCAAGGCATGATTATTGTTAAACAAAATGTTCTTACTATAGGCTTTAAAAATAAAGGTACAAGATTGAATTTGAAATTTATTTATCTTCAAAGTGCACTTTTATACATTTTACAAAATAAGGTAAAAAATCTAATACCTTACTTTGTAAAATGTATAAAATGTACTTTGAAGATAAATAAATTTCAAATTGAATTTTGTACCTTTATTTTTAAAGCCTAGAGTAAAAACATGTTGTTTAACAATTTTCATGCCTTGGATGAAATGCTTTTCTAACTTGTATCGTATCTTTTTAAGATTATATTTTAATTTATTAATTTGGATTTTAAAAAATGAATGGGGTTTTGCATGTATTTATAAAAACACTCTTACTCTCTATTTCAGTTTGTATTTCTCCTCACACCACAACTCATTTTTGCAACCCCCTCTTTGTATTATTACAGGTCTGAATATTCTCTCTGTTTCATTTTGTATTTCTCCTCACACCACAACTCTTTTTTGCAACTCCGTCTTGGTCATACATGTCTGAATAATGACAAAATCTGATTTTTTTTAACAAAAACTTTACAATAACTTTTCAGATTAAATTTTTTTAACCTCTTCCAGATTAGGAAATCTTTACATTTTAATAAGGAACATATTTCATATAGGTTTCATTAAAAATATTCAGTAGATAACAACAAAAATAGAGATGAAAATTTTAAAAGGACTGTATAACTGGTTACGCTCAATAGTAGTCCTCACCAGCGAAAGTATTTGCTATTGTTATTCTATTATTATTATTTAAAACATTTTGTGTCCTGCTATTCCGCGCGAGGACTACTTTTAATTGGGTTCAATATTGAGATGAGTATTATTTATATTAATTTATTTTATTGCGGACTATTATGCTCATCTTTATTAGTTTTTGTTTTACGACGTTTCGGCCAACTATTCCTCTGACCATTCGGTACGGACCCGACAATGGAAGATCATATAATAAAAAACGTGGATTTATAAGATCAAAAAATCCAACCTTGATCGCCCTTCGGGGCCCGTGGCGCAGTTGATAGAGACGTTGAATCTCTACGGTTGCAGATGAGTATTGTCTGAAGATAGCGGTTTCAATCCTACTCAAAGCCAGCCAGAAGCTTACTTGGCCAAAACGTGATGAGACAACAACAACAACTACGGATGGCAGTGATTGCTGAGAATGCAGTTAGGAGATTCGAAGTTCCTATCCGTCGCGGCTACCACCTGAGGAAGACCAGAGGAATAGTTGGCCGAAACGTCGTGAAACAACAACCAATAAAGATTAGAATAATAGTCCGCAATAAAATAAATTAATATTTTATTTTTTGTCAAATAAATATTTTTTAGCAAGTGTTTTAAAAAAATGTGCAATGCTACATTTTTAAAACCAGTTTGTTACAACTTGTTTTTTAAGAAGGACAATTCGAAAAGAACTTTCTTTTTTAACGTCCTAGTTGCTTGTGAGGAGTTGAAATCATGTAGTGACTTTGAATTCGTTGATCTGAAAGTATTAACCGGTCGAGGAAATAAAGGAACATCATCATATTGTAACTGGGTCTTGTGTTGTGTCATTCACAAACAAAAACAAATGCATTGTGAATCATTTATATGAACTTTGTTCCACTCAAAACTGATAATGAACATTGTATAAACTCCATCATCTAAGAAATGTGTCTCCCTCTCTATCAAGAAGTAATGACTGTCCTCTCCTAATATATGCTATAAGAACCGATCCCTCCTCTCTAATATATGTGTTAAGAAGAAACATTCACAGAACTGTATAAATGTCTATCTCCCTCATCCAATTGTATTACATATCTCCGTCTCTCGTTAAAATGTACCCGATATATCTCTTCCTAATATGAACACGCAAATATATAATCTACGTCATCTCAAAGAAGACCCAGTATGCAACATTCGGGTCAGGCTTATTATTTCACGTATGTTTTAGTAAAAAAGTTAAAACAAAAGTGGGTGGGTTAAGTTTTTTTTTTTTTTATTCTGCAGAGATATAGCGATCGTATTTTTATAGCAGGTGCACACGTGATCTATAATCTATGGCCCCTCTTGCGAAACGTTCACAAAACCACTCGTCTAGCTAAAACAATTATCAACAATTTTCCGCACTCATCTAAACGTAGATTCCATGAACAAAGCTTTCTTTCCTAGAATTACCCGCCTATGAAACTTTGTTGCTCTAGTCTGCTTTCCAGCAGATTAAAATATGGTCGTCTTCAAGTCTAATGTAAACAAGTTCTTGCTGAACCGTCCTCTTAAATAATCAAATTATACCAAATCCCCTCTATTAACTAATACTGAAATGGTGTCCCTTATCCTCGAGTGGCCTTAACGCCTTGATAATGGTGACTCCTTTGTAAAAGCATACTCCATCACTGTCACCGACAATCAAGATATCTCAAATATTTTTATATCAGTGCGGTGTTATTCTTTTAAGCAAAACAAAAATGCAGGATAAGTACTAGGACATATACTCATGCCACTGAGCCACACGATCAACACAAGACCTTTGCATGCCACTGATTTGGAGTATAGGCACATGGCCATTTTAGTTCCATATATTCGTATAAGATCGAACATCCAAAGAAAACTGAACGATTATATGTTATTATAGACTTCTGTACATAAAAAGATGTTTAAAAAAAAAAAGAATACTTGTAAGAAGAGCTCAATGCACATCATGTTGAATTACAATTTGTATTGATATTCTTATATGTCTATAGTAAATAATTTGCTTACTAATCGAATCGTATGTCTCTATCACATCAAACAGAAAATGATAACCAGAACATCGATTACCACTTTGGCATGTGTATTCAAATCCCTACGAGAGCAACTTGGCACCACGCCAAACTTAGTGCGGGGTCTATAAAACATTGTTCACCAAAAAGGAAATGTAATTGAGTTAGAAAGTCGTCTTCGCTATTTTCAATATTTAAGTGCCTGTTCGGTATTAGGGACTAACCCCCAAGAGAAGTTCTTCTGGCAATGATGTGCAGAAAAGTATGACATGGTCGTTGGTTTAGGTATCCAAATTTAAGGCTGATCCCATCCAATGATATTCAACCTATAAATACAATCGAGGTGTTAGCCTTCGGGCATCACCGGGACATCACTAGACCTCAGAGTGCCATTGGTGTCGGGTCGTCTACGTTTGATATATACTTGTTGCAAGTAGCAAAGTGTCTCCTTAAAGCTATTTTTGTATTATGTTTTAAGAACAAATCGGAGGTGAAGGGATTTCATGACAGTAATTTTGATCAAGGTTTTATGCTTCAGGATTTTTAATATCTTTAAATTAATTAATTTGCTTTGTGAACAATATTCTCCAAACGATAGATTATAATGAAATCAAAGAAAGGAGCCCAGCAGATGATGCCAGTCGAACTCTAAGTTGACTTAGGAGTAAAGGCAACCAAGAAATTAGTTCATATTTTCTAACGCTTCCAAATTAAGGTATTACAAACTGATATAGTTTAAAGTCCTAATGAGCGCCAAGTTTGTTATAATGACTGCTAGGTTTGTGAGTCTTCAGGAGAAAGGGAGGCAAAAGAATAATATAATTTTAAACATTAAAAAATAGAAATGACCTAATAATTGATTTCGGTGTAATGTATTGCGGTTGAAGTCGAGCACTTTTGTTAGCTAGGGACGTTTTGTTATGCTAGGGACGTCGCCTCTTTAATATCTCTTAATTAATTAGATAAATATTTATTTTTAGTTTTGTAAAGCAATTTACCAACATTCTGGAACGTGATATAACAACTGTTGTTCAGTTTAAGTTCATACAATTAATCGGTTTAAATAGACATATTGCGGTGTTACACAGCCCCAGAACACTTAGTATTACGCGAAAGAGATAAACCAATCATATATAATGAAGAGAGTGGCTTATCTTGCTGATTATGGTCGACAGACAGACCTTCCCATAGATGTACAAGGTCGCACATTAAACTAAATAAAGCAATAGCTGTTAAGCTTTTTTTCCATTTATTCATTTCGAATGAATCAGATGCTTTTTTTTTTAGCATTCAATTCCCCGATGTCTTTCTATTTAGAATTTATTTTCAGAAGATATCGGGTACTTAGGGGCCATTTCAGGGTGGCATCATCACTAAGTGAAAGTGTTTCCAAGATTCGGGCACTGTATACCCAGATTATCAGTTCGTGTCGTTAAACAATTAGCCACTGTCGCCTCTCTGTTGTGGTAGTAGCGTTTCCATCAATTACACGCTTCAATATTTCTCTTAATAAGAAAGAAATTCCTGATTTAAAACGATAGTAAAATAAATAAAAGTCCCAATAAGTTATCACAAAACATGTACATTTTTCGAAGAGAAATCATTCAACTCTCGATCATCCCATCTTAATAACTCTCATGTACAAGTGTTTTTAATGGGGATTCATTATCAAAAAATGTCAAAAGTGATTTAAAATATGCATTGGCGCAGACAAACCGACTGCGACTTTTGCGCGCATTACAGAGAGCGTTCGTCTCACACTTTTGTAGATGTCACATAATCAAATTATAACGCCTAGTGTCAGTGTGTAGGAACTAATATTACTATCATTTAAGCTCTCACCCCGGTGTAGCAATTCTGTCCAGAGTTTAATTTATCTTCTAGAAAAATGTATGTATGTGTGTGCTTAACCGATAAACTCTAAAACTTCTGATCACTAAACACTGAAATTAACACAAAATAGTAATCTTAAACCAAAGATGGTTTATAACGAGTAAAAACCTTGTTTGGGTGTATCAATAATGTGTACAGAAATATGTCGGCAAGTTGAAATGCAAAATGTTAATTTACAATTAAAGACATATTTTTATTAGTTTTGCGCATGCGCAGATTCAATCATGGCAAGGAGAAGTTTTATTTGACATCTTTCTTATCTATTTGTCGGGTTAGCTCAAACGAGAAGAAAAGCGGTGGAAAACTAAATGAGGGAACGCGGCTGGAACACTAGTAGAAAATGTCCTTTTCTATTCCCCGCAACCTCTTTCTCACAGTCTCTGCTATATCGTTATTTTCATGGCAAGTGCTCGTCTGAACTCCAATCTGTGGTCTCCCCTGGCTACACTTTCACAAAAAACACTCGACTAGCTACAACCACTATAAAAATTCCCCCCAGTTTCTATTTGTTCCTAAATCTAAACGCATGAATATATATATATATATATATATATATATATATATATATATATATATATATATATTCCTAGCCGTACACGGCCACGCTTTCTGTGACTCAATTTGTGTAAATGGATACCCTTCCTCACCAAAAAGAGACAAAATTCATTTTTAAGAAGGGATTAGACTGGCTAACTTTTTAATAATTTGGGCTATGACAAGATAATATTCTTTAAATTATTTTGACTCTCGAGTATCTGTTAGTTAATATCTTATGTTTTTAGATAGTGATGTGGTTCTCGATTGATTGTGTCTAACTGTGTCGGATATATAGTCGAGAGTCAAAACAATGATAAGAATATTCTCTTGTCATAGCCCTAATAATAATATATAATCCGTATTTTTTGGCTGCTTTTTCCTCTTGTTATCTTTCCTATTCTTCTGCCCTCCCCATGTTTCTTCTTTCCTATCTTTTTTAATGATCGCTATAATTTTTACCGATCCGTATTATCAATCTTTGTTTCGGTTTCGATTGTAGCTGATAGCACTGAAATCATTTTTTTTATTTTTTTTATTTTTGGCAATCATGACTAGATATTGGGAAAATTCAATATGAAATAATCGATAGAGAATTTACTCGATTATAATAAATACGAATTCAGATTAAATTTAAATATACAAATGTATTTTATAATCGAGCAACACCGGGCACCCATGATAGTATTATATATATATATATATATATATATATATATATATATATATATATATATATATATATATATTAGGTATGGGACGATTCCAACGATTCCAATATTTTTCCGATTCCGCTACAATTACCGATTCCGTATTTAATTCCCGATTCCGATACAATTGCCGATTCAATTCCGATTCTAAATATTTTACTATAAAGTTGTCATTTTCCACGATTGCTGTATAAACACATGTTAAATGTGTAGATATTTTATTAAACGTAAAGATACGCTTGTGAGGGATGATCAATCGATTTAACCTTTGCTAATAGTTTAAAATCAATAATCATTATTTTAGTATTTAATATTAACAATGGAAATAAGTTTCTTTACAGAAAATCAAATAAAAAAGCCAATTAAAAGAATCGTTTTTGGCATCGGAAATTAACCACACATTTTTCTGATTCCGATACCGATTCCGATACTCGAAAAAGTGCCGATGTTTTCGATTCCCGATTCCATCGTCCCAACACACACACACACACACACACACACACATACACACACACACGCACACACACACACACACACACACACATGTATGTATATCATCCCAAACGTTAAGCAATATTGGGCCTGGTTAATACCAGTACCAGATGGATGAACATTTTGGAATAGCAGGCGCGGTAAGTAGGAGTACGTCGACACCACCATGCAAGAACCGCAAAAACTTACGGCATGTTTCCTGACCGAGATATATATATACAACTAGAGATCGCTTGTGAATTTAATATTTCGTTGACACTTCCTCTTTATGAGAAACCTTGTTCAACACGAAAAGGTGAATGCCGCTGTCATTTATTTTTGACGTTTTTAATATTTTTCCCCAAATACACGCAATCTCCGGTGTAGTAAATTATTATTACTTCATGCAAAAGGAGTCAAACCCGATTATAAAATCAACTTAAACTCCTTATTTTGGTATTAAACAATCGGGCTACCATCAATTAATATGGGAAAAGGAGGTCTGTGCACAGTGGAATGATAAATTTATCCCACTAGAAAAAACAATATTATATCATTTTCGTTTGATGAACACGCAGTTTAATTTTCTTGAAGGTAAATTGATTTTTGGCATACTAGTTGGTCAATTGTGTACAAATCCCAAAAGAAATGGGAGACTTCTATCATGTCTGAAAGTGACACAAGGTTCAACGAGTGGGATCGGAGATGCGCTGCTATACAACTCCTGCTCTCTATTGATCAAAGTAATGACAAGAGAATCATTGCTAACACCCTCAAGATTCATCGCTGGATTACCACGAATAACGGGCACGTGTCCATAATAATGAAAACAATGTTTCTGGCCACTGTTATGAGATTTGGTGTGGGTTAAAGTGAGGGCTACATTCTTGGCCTTCGGGACTTGACTTTTGGCCAGACATTTGGCGATTAAGCGGTCAAAGTTCACCCATTGGACATTTGAGAACTATACTAAACACCTCCGAGAATTTTGGGACTACGCATTTGAAATTTTAGATATAGGTTACTTGGACATGGATCTAACATAATAACTTGATTTGAGCCCATAACAATAGCTTTTTAGGGGGCATAATAGGGGTCAAAGTTAAAAAAATTGTCCTCTCCGGTCTCTACCAAATTACTAAGACAATGTCTGGTCTAAATATTTGAAATTTTACATAAAGGGTATTCAGAGATAGGGCAAGTTTTTCATCAGATTGGTTCGAAAATTTTCAGTTACCAATATATAAATTAATGTACGTATGTCTGTTTGCATGTCTGCCTTAACTTTTTATAGAGGCGACGGATTTTACCAAGCTCTGTATCGTTTTAAAGTTCGATCTTTCATACAACAAATATCGACAAAATTGGCTAAAAACATTAATATATTCCCCTTCAACTAGGCACTTTTCTACAGGGAGGGGGTCACCTTTTTCGCCGATATTTTTTAAAGTTATCCTCTCGTTTAGATTGTCTAGCCTTAATTTTAAAAAAATGTCGCTTCCGGTTTGGCGATGGTCGTAACAGCACAAACGTTAGGTTTTACCCCGTTCTTTTCCTCCTTTGCGGTACGGGTTTGAGTCTGCCTTCCTACTACCACTTTGTTTTTTATTTTGCTCAACATACACATCCAAACAACCGGTCAATGCCGGGCGCCCATGATAGTCTATATATATATATATATATATATATATATATATATATATATATATATATATATATATATATAAATGAAAGTGTTTGTGTGTCTGTGTATCTGTGTGTGTACATTTTTCTACGGCATAACTCTATCAACTTTTACTCTACAGACTCGAAATTTGATATACAGGGTACTGAGATTTGGGAAAATCTACGTAATCGGTTTTTGGCCAGCAATTTGGCGATTAAGGAGTCAAAGTTCAACCAATTGACCTCTGAGAACTCTATCAAACTCCCCGGACAATTTCGGGTCTACGCACTTGAAATTTTGGATATAGGTTCCTTAGACATGGATCTAACATAATAACTTGATTTGAGCCCAAAACAATAACATTTAAGAGGGAATAAAGGGGGCAATGTTAAAAATAATTGACTTCTGCGGTCTCTTCCAAACTAATCAAACAATTTCTGGTCTATATATTTGAAATTTTACATAAAGGGTATTCAGAGATAGGGCAAGCTTTTTAATCAGTTTGGGGCGAAAGTTTTTAGTTACAAATATATAAATTTATGTATGTATGTCTGTTTGCATGCCTGCCTTAAACTTTCAATAGAGGCGACGGATTTTACCTAGATCAGTATCGTTTTAAAGTTCGACCTTCCATACGACAAATATTGAAAAATCGGCAAAAAGATTAATATCTTCCCCTTAAACTAGGCACTTTGTACAGGGAGAGGGTCACTTTTTTTGCCGATATTTTTTAAAGTTATCCTCTCATTTAGACTGTCTAGCCTTCATTTAAAAAATGTCGCCTTTGGTTTAGCGGTGATCTTAACAGCAAAAACGTTAGGTTTTACGCCGTTCTTATCCTCCTTAGCGGTAGGGGTTTGAGCCTGCCTTCCTATTACCAATTTTCTTTTTTTACTCAACGTATACATCGAAACACCCGGGCAACGCCGTGCTTAAATGCTAGCATATCATATATATATATATATATATATATATATATATATATATATATATATATAGGTATATTATATATATATACATATGTATATTATATATACATATATATTATATATACATATATGATACATATATGTATATTATATATACATATATCTTATATATACATATTATATATACATTTATATATATATATTATATATACATATATATTATATATACACATATATATTATATATACATATATATTTCATATACATATATACACATACATATACATATATATAAGTATATATATATTATATATACACATATATATATTATATATACATATATATTACATATACATATATATACATATACATATATTATATATATACATATATATACATATATATATTATATATATGCATATATATACATATATACATATATATATACATATATATACATATATATATATATTATATACATAAAAATATATATATATTATATACACATATATATATATACATATGTGTAATATATATACATATATATGTACATTTATATATATTATGTATGCATATATTTATATATATATATATATATTACATATACATATATATATACATATATATGCACATATATACATTTATATAATATATATACAGATATATATATATATATATACGTATATATATTATATATACATATATATGCATATATATAATATATATGCAGTTATATACGTATATAATATATATATATATACATATATATGCATGGATATAATATATATACTTTTATACATATATTATATATACATATATATACATATATATAATATATATAGATATATATATATTATATATATACATATATGCAATATATACATATATATGTACATATATATAATATATACATATATAATATATATATACATATATATGCATATATGTAATATATATACATATATATAATATATATACATCTATATACATATATAATATACATATATATACATATATAATATATATACTTATATATACATATGCAGATATATAATATATATACATATATATACATACATAATATATATATGCGTATATATGATATATATACATATATATATACATATATATATACATATATATACATATATACGTATATATAATACATATATACATATAATATATATATATCACACATATATATATAAAATATATACATCATACATATATATACATATATATAGTATATACATCATACTTATATATATACATATATTTAATATATACATCATACAAATATATACATATATTATATATGTACATATATATCTACATATATATAATATATATACATCATACATATATATACATATATTATATATACGTATATATCTACATATATATATATATATAATATATATATAACATACATATGGAAAGATATATATATATGTACACACATATATATGTATATATAATATATATACATATATATATAATATATATACATATATAGAATATATATTCATATATATACATATATATATATAATATATATACATATATAGAATATATATTCATATATATAATTATGCCTGTTATGTCTTGTCAGACGAGTGGCACTCCCTCAGATACTTAAATGTCATGAGCCCAAATATGACTTCCATCGCCACAGGACTATTTTAATAGACAAATGCCTGAGGGAGTATCTATACACAGATTATGTTACAGAATCTTAGCTTTGTGCGACATCTAAGTCTCCTTCTCTCTCGATTCAACGTGTTGAGATCCAGTTACAAGCAAGAGCAAGATAGCCAGCAACAAGTGAAGCTTCAGACCAGCTTAATGCGAGTACCGGTCTCCCACTTTATGGTTTTTTTAAATCAAATATTTGCTTCTCCTAGACAAGTTGCTTTCACCATAGTTTACGGGAACCCTATCCATCCAAACACACCGTTGACCCCGGAAAAAGTTATTTCAGGGATACTGGCTACCCTCCTCCCAAACAAGTTTGGTGGGGGAACCAGTTTAGTTTCCGGTGACCCGACCATGGGGCAGGTAGTACTGGGTTACATGGTACCAGTAGCATATGGCATGGCCTGATATATATATATATATATATATATATATATGAGATAGAATCGAGCATTCGCATCGACAACGGACAACGTGTTTTCGGACTTGTCCGTTGTCGATGCAATTGCTGGATTCTATCTAATTCTGGGTTCTAGCTTTATCGTGAAAATTGTATGTGGACGTGTATTTATATATCTATCTATAATCTCTTCTTAATTTCTAATATGTGTAAAAGAAGCGGTTCATCCTTCGTAGGGACGTGATGTCCCTAAACAAATATGTTGTTCCGAAATCGTGTCTGGGGGAGTCGGCTAATTTCAGTTAATGTTTGTAGAAAAAAAAATGTGATATCTACTGCCTGCATACCAGCAGTGACTATCTTAGTTGTATAGACGCGTTACTTGTCACATTGTAGAATGTAGAACTGGGTAAAAATATAAGAATTTTAAAATCAAGGAATAGCCAATAGATTGCGCTGTGGCCCATATGGTTAGGTCGTCAGAATTGCACACTTCATGAATGCGACGACCTAGGTTCGTGCCGACGTCGGACCACATCACTAATGAGATGCAGTACATCGAAACCCACTTTGGGTCTGGCGTTGTCAGTTGTCGATGCAATTGCTCGATTCTATCTAATTCAGGGTTCTAGCTTTATCGTGAAAAGTGTATGTGAACGGGTATTTATATATAAATATATATATATAATATGTATATATACATATGTATATATAATATATATACATATATATATACGTATATAATATATATATACATCTATATAACATATATATATTAAATATATATACATATGTATAATAAAAATACATATGTATAATATGTACATATGTATATATAATATATATAATATATATACATATATATATAATATGTACATATATATAATATATATAATATATATATATCTATATATAATATGCACATGAATATATATATCATATATATAATATATATGCATATATATAATATATATATATACATATATATAATATATATACATATATAATATATATATACATATATATAATATATATACATATATATAATATATACATATATATATAATATATACATATATATAATATATATATGTATATATATTATATATATGTATATATATTATATATAATATATATATCTATATATCTATAAAAGTGAACGTGTCTGTCTGTCTGTCTGTCTGTGTGTCTGTCTGTCTGTGTACATTTCCCTACGCAATAACTCTGTCAATTTTTAGTCTATAGACTCGAAATTTTAAATACCGGGTACTGAGATTCGGGAAAATCGATGTGACGGGTGTCAGCTAGAAATTTGGCTGTTAAGGGGTCAAATTTCAACGATTTGACCTTTAAGAACTCTACCAAACTCCTCCGACAATTTTTGGTCTAGACACTTGAAATTTTAGATATAGGTTCCTTGAACCTGCATCTAACTTAATAAAGTGATTTGAGCCCGAAACTATGAATTTTAAGGGGTCATAATAGGGGTCAAAGTTTTAAAAAATTAACCATTTTTTTTGTTTTTTTGCTTTTTTTGCACAGCATACACCTCCAAACACCCGAGCAACGCCGGACACCCCTGCTAGTATATAATATATAAACATATATATATAATATATACATATATATATAATATATATACATATATATATATATATATATATATATATATATATATATATATATATATATATATATATATATATAAGCGAAATAAGAACATGATAGATTGCAGATGAAAAATCCTGATAGATATTACATAAAGTAATACTCTCAAGGTGATTCTAGTCAAAAAGGAACAGCTCAATATTCAAGAAAAGAGCAATATATAAGTTTCGTGATTAGATGTTAAATTCTTTAAAAAAACAACATATAGAGACATATATTCGATTTAAGAATGTATTGTTTGACAAAAGAAATATATAGAAGGGGTTATTTTAATTTCCTTAATTCATGGATTTTCAACAAGGGCTCGTACTTCCAAGGTGAAGGAAATTAAAATAACCCCTTCTATATATTCCTTTTGTCGAATATATGTTTTTTATGTTGTTTTTTTTTCACAATTTAAAATCTAACCACGAAAAAAATATATACACAGACATATATATATATAATATACATATATATAATATATATACATATATGCATATATATATACATATATAATATGTGCATTAATATATAACACATATATGCATTTATAATATATATACATATATATATATATGTAATATATATACATATATATAATATATATACACATATATATACATATATACATATATATACATATATATACATATATAATATATACATGCATATATAATACATATAAGCATTTATAATATATATATACATGTATATAATATATATATACATATTTATAATATACATATACATATATATAACATATATATATATATAATATATATATACATATTATATATAAATATATATAATATATATACATATATAATATATATACATATATAATATATATACATATATAATATATAAAGCATATAATATATCTACATATATAATATATATATTGTATATATACATATATATATCTATACATATATATATGATATATTTAGTAAGGTGATTGATAATTTATAATTCAAATTAAAAATAAAAATTAAAAATCTGTTTTATAAGAAGGAATACAACAAAACCAAATATATATATAATATATATATACATACATATAATATATATACATATATAATATATATATACATATATAATATATATACATATATAATATATATCGACATATATAATATATAATATATATACACATATATCTGATACATATATATAATACATATATATATAATACATATATATAATACATATATATATAATACATATATACATATATATAATACATATATAATATATATATAATACATATATAATATATATATATATCATACATATAATATATATAATATATATACACATATATAATACTAGCGGGGGTACCCGGCGTTGCCCGAGTGTTTGTTTCCGGGACGGGGGGGGAGTTTTAAAAAATGTTATGGTAGATAAGTAGGAAGGATCAACCTCGGAGTCATGAGTAAAAGTAGGAAAATAAAGTGTGAAAAAAAAAGCATCTGCAACGTTAACAGTCTGGCCACCAAGAAAAGTCCATTCCAGTTGTTTAGGAAAAAAAAACGACTACGGTAGGTCGGCGCGAACGTGAAAATATAATGTGAATTGTCCAGCACGCTAACCACTACGCCACAGAGCACTGCAGCTTAGTTTAGTGATTTTAAATAACTTCACATGAAAGAACTACGAAGCCAAACCGGTGTTCTCTTCTCAACTGTTCCTTGTGAACGATCCCAAAACGGTGTTAAATAGTGGCAGGGGGAGGAGGAATTTATTAGAGAGAAAATATTTTACCACTTCCATTGATCTTAACCGATTTTGGCCGTGACTTCTCAGCAGAAAAAGTATAGAAATCTAAGATTATCGAGGAATTTGAGAAATAATAAGCCTATAACACACCTCAGGTATTGTTCTGCCGTTTGTGCATATTATATTTGCATGAAATATCTTGATTTTTAATCCTATTAAGGTCAAAATCCGCGGGAAAAATGAGTTCATTGTATTTATATAGAGAAGAGATATATAATATATATATAATATATATATATACATATGTATATAATATATATATAATATATATATATTATATATATACATATATATAATATATATATACATATATATAATATATATATACATATATATAATATATATGCATATATATAATATAAATGCATATAAATAATATATATGCACATAATATATATACATCTATATAATATATATACATATATAATATATATACAAATAAAATATATACATATATATTATATATAATATATACATATATGTACATATATAATATATAAATATATAATATATACATATATATACATATATAATATATACATATATATACATATATAATATATACATATATATACATATATATTATATACATATATATACATATATATTATATACATATATATATATACATATATAATATATACATATATATACATATATATTATATATACATATACGTATATAATATATTTATATATACATATACATATATAATATATATATGCATATATAATATATATATACATATACATATATAATATAATATATATATACATATACATATATAATATATATATGCATATATAATATATATACATACATATACATATATAATATATATGCATATATAAAATATATATATATACATATATAATATATATACATATATAATATATATACATATAATATATATAATATATATACATATATAATATATATACATATATATATATACATATATAATATATATACATATATATATACATATATAATATATATGCATATATATATATATATATATATATATATATATACACGCAAACAGAGAAATTGATTTGAGCTTTCTATTCAAATTTGATTCTCGCTTCATCGTATGTCGACCTGTGCAGCGACAACAACTAGAGACGCGCATGGAAACACAATTTTTGTCCGTCTTTTCCAATTTTTCGCGTTCCTAGATCCGTAGATGTATTTGTAGTTGCATTTTCAAATACGACTCTATGTCCATAAACACGAGTGCCCACAAAAAAGTAGCGTTCTACAAAACATGTACGCAAACTTTTATCAGATATTTTTAATGCTTCGTACCCGCTACTATTTTTGGCTCAAACTTTCCCGCCGCCTGAAGCCGCAAACATGAACAGATTACACATAATATTTATTCGCACCAGTAAGTCTTGCTTTCACTTGGCTCGTTGGGGAATTAACGCACCTACAGTTTCCCCTGTACTATCGTGAATAGACTCACGGTGATACTGGGCAGATAAGTACAGACTGTGTCGGGGTTTGAGTCGACTGACGCCACAAAACACGAATCAATTAATATATATATGTGCGAATTAGTCGCCCAAAGACAGCTATTTCGCCATGAAAAATGTATGTATGTAGCTACCCATCACGGGTGTTTCAAGTTGGGATGGACCACATATTCTGTAGTTAGCAGTTTTATATGGACGTAACCGCCCTCACTACAAAAGTAAAAGGAGTTTAAGTTTTTTACATGCCAGTTACCTAGAGAACTATCTTTTGATTTACGAAATGTATGTATGTGTGTGTATATATATGTGTAAATGCATATATGCTTGTATAGGTACGGATAAATGCTTATACGTAAAGATATATCTCTATAGGTATATGTGTGTATATATGTATATATATATGTATGTATATATATATATGTGTGTGTGTATATATATATATATATATATATATATGACTGCATATATATATATATATATATATATATATATATATATATATATATATAAAGTAAAAGAATCTCAGAGCTGAAGAATATTTTAACCTGTAGTTTTTGTTATTAAATTATATTGGGGAAAAAAACCTTAGAGAAACAAACCTTGATTAACTCTGCTTTAGTGTAATCATAGACAATCATTTTTAAATTTCCATGAAATTTTACCTTTCTAGTGTAATAACGAAAGCTGATTTCTTCATATTTTTACAGTGGTCTTTTCATAGTATAAATTTATCATAACTTAATATTATTGAAAATAGAAACTTATTTTTGATCTGCACTAAAGCAGTTAAGTACCTCATTCTTAGTATTGGCACACGTGACACTCGGCTTCATCTTATAGTGAGAATTAACATGTGTATGTGCATGGAGTATTTTTGTCACATTTGGTCAATGGTGCACCAGCTATAACTCTCTATCCCTTTCAAACGGTGCAAAAAATCTCTAATCTTATAGATCTCACACTGCCTGCCGAACTTTTGATGACACCTTTATACTCTGGCCCCATCAGGAAGACATCCAGGCTCTCCTTGACCATGTGAACTCAATAAGACCATCGATACAGTTCACAATGGAGAAAGAAAAAGATAACCAACTGGCCTTCCTTGATATACTCATATCACGCACAGAGCATGGGGTTAAGACATCCGTATATCGCAAGCCTACCTCCACCGGGCAATACCTTAACTTCAACTCCCATCACCCATATAGTATCAAATATGGAATCGCACGCTGCCTACAACATCGAGCAGAGACAATAAGTAGCGGCACCATTACATACCACCAAGAAATGGTCAGGTTGAAGAATACCCTCCGTCGTAACAACTACCCCGATAGCATACTATCCACCAGACATGTTAATAGTTAAGAGAAGAGAATGAAACCCAAAAACCACCAACGGTCTGCCTACCATACATACGAGGCATCTCCGAAAAGATTCAGAGAATATGTGCCGCTTACAACATCAGGACGGTATTCAAGAGCGAGTCAACACTCAGACGACCCCTGGTACGAGTGAAGCCCCGCATGGAGGAGAACATGACCAAGAACTGCATATACTCCATCCCATGGAGTTGCAGAAAGGTTTACAAGGGTGAAACATTCCGCCCGCTTAAAGTAAGGGTGGAAGAACACCGAAAAGCAGTAACTAAAGGGGAGACGGAAAAATCGGGTATAGCCAACCATGTCTGGATGGAGAGTGGGAACCATCATTCCCTATGGGATGAAGTAAAAATAATAAACAGAGAGACCCACTGGAAAGTGAGAAAACTTAAAGAAACAGCTCACATGCTCGGACATAACCACCTACTGAGCAAACCAAGCGTAGAGCTGAATGCAATTTGGACACCTCTAATAGAGAGAGAAAACCTTGAATAACAACATAGGTTTAACATTAACAAAAACCAACTAAGTATTGTCATAGTGAAATATGGCCGAGTCGTCCTAGATGTTGTATCAGTTACCCAAAAGTGCTGAGTTCAATCCTGAACAAAGGCAGTGAAAAGTAACATTTAAAAAACAGACAATCAGCAACTATGTCCCAGAGCCTAGCTGGAGTCCGAACATGGTACCCACGTAATAATAATAAAGGGTTGGGTTCCCCAGTTCGATACAGAACACCTGATGAAGGGAAAAACGGCCGAAACGTTGTGAGGAAGTCAGTCCGACAATCTCAATAAATGAAAACACCTCATCTAAAAAATACAGTCAATTACTATAAGTATTATTGTTGCATTGTATATGCATGTATGTGTATATATATATATATATATATATATATATATGTGTGTGTATATATATATATATATATATATAAATGCATATATAGTCGAGTATGTATGAATCAATGAATGAGCATATATATACGAATAAACGCAAATATATATATGTAAGCATGTGTATGTACGAATAAATACATATATGTATATATATGAAATAAATTAAAATAATCATGAACATCTTTATCTGCTGATAGAAAATAAATAAAAAGGTAATATTAAATTTTATAATATTAATTATATATATATATAATATTACATATATATATATATATATATATATATATATAAAGCTGGGTGCCTTTGTGTGTGTGTGTCTGGTCATGGATAGGCTCCTATATGGTTGACTATTTAAAAAAACTGATTGCATATAATGATAGAAGATGTATCGAGACACAGGAATGGGTATGTTTGATCTGGCATAATGATGATTCCTTAAAATTGAAGGGTCTGCGTACGCGCCTGGTCCACAAAGTATGGAAATAAAAAATTTAAAAATAAAAAAAAAAGTTTACAAGTGGTTTTAATATAGATGTACATGATAATACTTTGATAAGTATGATTTAACTTAAATAGGGATGGTATAATAAAATTGTGCGGTCTGCGTTCGCGCCTAGCCTCCATGGAATGGAAATAGGCACAAACTTTAATAAAGACTTTTCATATCTATCTGCGTTAGTATACTTTGATAATTATGCTTCAATTTGAAGAAATATGGTATAATATAATTATGGAGTGTTCGTTCGCATCTGACCTCCAAAGAATGGAAATATGTCACATAGTTTAGCAAGGTTTTTTTAATATACATCCACAGAATTTGTGATAAGTGTTTCAGTGTGAACAGGTATGGTATAATAAATTATGGGGTTTATCTATTTTATTTTTACTTTCATCATATTTTGCTTTCGTTTTGATACCCCCAAATTCGACCCAAATTACAACCCTTCCTTTTCATAACCTATCATACTTTCATAAATCAGAGTCCATTTTCTGTAGGTTGTTTTTGAACTCATTCAACGACGGGTACTTTTGCTAGTATATATATATATATATATATATATATATATATATATATATGTATATATATATATATAATCTCCAGTAATCGAGTGGAAATAGTATGACAGCCCAATACGTGTACAAATTTAGACGACCCGTGTAGATTATGTCTGAATAAGAAATTTAAAATCCTGAATTTAAAAACTAAAACCTATTAAAGTCTAAAAGTGAAATAACAAACAACTATATACATTTACTTTATGATAATATTACATAAGAAAAATAAAATAGAATAATTAGATAAAGAGAATAAATCAACATCTAGAAATAGAAAAATTACTCCAAGCTTGCGTGTGTTACAATTAGGTCATTTATATATATATATATATATATATATATATATAAATATATATATATATATATTCAGAAATATTTTAAAGAGGTTTCCCCTCTCCATTTGTAACATGTTGCTTGTACTATGTAATGTAAAGCGTGTATATAATGGCAAATACATTTCTCGATGCATAAATAACAAACTAAAGCGTCACCGCTATTTTCTCAAAAGAAACTCTTTCGATGTAAGAACGTAATCTCGATGCAAGAAGTATTTATCGGTATGTTTAAGGACATAAATTGACTTACATTAACCAAAAAATTTTTAAATGGAAGCATTCCGTAGAATGTCTTGTTAAATTCTGTAAAATTTAACATTCAGCTTGATTTTCAGTTTATATTTTATAGTAATTTTCGATTATAAATATATTTCTCAAGTCTTCTAAAGCAAAATAGAAACGAAGCATGAATTTTTCTTTCGGACGTCGGCAGAAATGTACACGCGGATAAAACTTAAAATACATATGAAAACAATAAAATAAAACAAGATCATTGTTATGGTGTGATATTTGTGTACTCTATTCTAGAAATGTATGAATCTTTCTAAAAATATATAATGTAATCTTTCTAAAACTATACATAGAATTACGACTAAATGTTGTAGTGACCGGGTAGCAATTATTTGCTGACATGTCAATACACAAACCAATCGAGGAGTCGATCTTGAAAATCTGTGAGACGGAAACCGAGTCATCGCAGTGGCCATATATATGTCGAGTTGAGGTATGTGTACTATATATTCCTAGGAAGTGCGCCTCCACTCTAAGGAGTGAGGTTAGCTTATTACTTAGAGCCCAAGGCGCCCCAATATGGAAATATCGCCAGGCCTATCCAGACCATATTTAATAAGTCAGAGTTCCCATTCTTTACGGGCGTTTGTTTTATGCTCTCTACTTTCCGACCTTGTGTTACATCTTGCTTCTCTTGTCAAGGAGGAAAATACCGTCATGGCGGCAGTCGTAGCCAGAGTATCGGACACAGATTTTGTGTAAGATGCTACTCTGTACTTCTATAAACACGGACTTGTAAAACCAGCGCAAAGTGCAGTGTTACGGGAAAGAAATGGTGGTTGAAGCTTGTTTGATAGTGATGGACCTATTTGCTTTAGGACTCATTGTTTGGACACTGTCTAAGAGAGGGAGGGAGAGAGAAAGAGAGGGGGGGAGACTAGTGGTTGTGCAGATAAGGCAACAATACTCTATGCATAGTCAAATGATAACTTTGTAGAGATATAGGATATCATACGTTGTGGATAATTTACTAGTACAGCAGTGAAACCCGCCTTTTCATTGTCTTCAATGTATGGGTTTAACTTTATGTTGCCTGCGAATGTCTGTCGAGTAGTTTGAACGATGAGCTCTGAGACAGTAATGGATATTGGCATAGACAGTGGAATTGGATGGGCCGAATTCCAAACTCGTTGGGTCTATTTTGATCGAATTTCGCAGTAGAAATTTTGGGAAAGTGATGTATACAAATGTCTCCATAATCGTGAATAAAATAACAGAAAAAGGGTCAATTAGGTATGAAACTGTATATTTTCATGCACATGCATATAGTGTCATCGAATTGCGTATCTCTACACTTGGCAAAAGAATTAATCGATAAATTTTGTTAAATGTCAACTTGTATTCATCTAAGGTTTACTATTATTTTTTCTGGTATGAATGACCTTTAAATATTTGAGTGGGTGGGATGAAGAAAAAGAAAAGATATAAATACACGGAGTAAAATTTTTATAAATAGTAAGCTTGCGCATGCATGCGTATACAAACAGCCATATCTTTACACAAACACACACACACACATATATATACTTATATATACGTATATAATTATAGATATAGTTATATATGTATATAATTATATATATGTAATTATATATATAAATCTATATATATATACACGTATATAATTATAGAAGTACTCATATATAATTATATATATATAATTATATATACATACTTATATAAGTATATAATTATATATATATATATATTTACATATACATTTATCCATACTTATATGTATATACTTATATATACTTCTAAATTTATTTTTAAAATATAATTTTTTTAATATATTTTTTTAAATTCAATTTATATATATATATTTATATATATGTACTTATATATACTCATATAGATATACTTATATATATAATTACATGCTTATATATACTTATATAATTATATACATACTTATAATATATATACATATATGCATATATGTATACTTTTTATGCATAATTATAAATATATGTAAACATATATACTCTTGTATATGCATAGATACTTATATACTTATGTATGTATATACTTTATATATACTTATGTGTATATATATATGCATTATATATACTTATGCGTGTATATATATACTTTATATATGCTTATGCGTGTATATATATACTTTATATATGCTTATGTATGTATATATATACTTTATATATACTTATGTATGTATATATATACTTTATATATATTTATGTATGTATATATATATATACTTTATATATACTTATGTATGTATATATATACTTTATATATACTTATGTATGTATATATATACTTTATATATACTTATGTATGTATATATATATACTTTATATATACTTATGTATGTATATATATACTTTATATATACTTATGTATGTATATATATATACTTTATATATACTTATGTATATATATACTTTATATATACTTATGTATGTATATATATACTTTATATATACTTATGTATGTATATATATACTTTATATATACTTATGTATGTATATATATACTTTATATATACTTATGTATATATATATATACTTTATATATATATATATATATATATATATATATATATATATACACTTTATATATACTTATGTATGTATATATATATACTTTATATATATATACTTTATATATATATATATATATATATATATATATATATATAAGTATATCTAAGTATAATCTTGGAAGTTTTTAACCTTTAAAACTATACAAAATGATTAATTTTTATCAATCGTTAAAAAACTATTTAGTCAGTAAGCCATTTAATAACTTCCAATCACTGCATTAACTTGCTCTCTCGAATTCACTATAGTACTAATAGTAAGTTAAGGGATCATCAGTTGTTTACCATGAAACACTGTTTCGGAGATTAAAAACAAAACAGTATATTACATTATGGCTCGGCAGCAGTGTTGATTAAACAGAACCTCCCTTAATCTTAAGAAAAAGACATGTTACATATATTAGATCTAGTTTCCTATTCTGAATTAATTTATCTAACCTATTAATGTTATAAAAATAAATTACTTACATGTGAGATTCATCTGTTTCCAAATTCAAAGTGGATATGTTTTTTTTATTTACCAGTCTTGTATTTATAAGATAAGGATTAATCCATTTGACTACATATCACCCCCACTATGATTAGTATTTAGTATATTTACATTCTTATTTATTGAAAATTAAATATATATAAAGGGTAAAATATTTATATATGTATACATATTTTTACTAATATATATGTATATATATATATTGTATGTTTATATATATACACATATATACTTATTCATATATATATATATATATATATATATATATATATATATATATATAATTGATATTTAGTTTGCTTGAAGCATTGTGCGGAATAGGTATGTAGTAGAGATTTAGAAGGCTATATATATAGAAAAAAAATTTAAAACAGGAACAAAAATATGTTAATTACCTAAAACAAGCCATACATATAAATCCTTTCCTTACATTTATTGCGAGGCTCCACACAGCCATTCAATTTATTTTCCGCTCAATCATCTAGCATGTTTTGAATCGATCTGTCACGTCCACCATTTTAAAAGGGGAATACTTTTCCCCGAAATATATTATGAATATTATCACAGACATAACAAGTAAGACATTTGTATTTAATACAACTGAATAAATATATGTATATATAGACATATATGTATGTACTTATTGATTTGTAAATCGCCACTTGTTTTCGTCTTCTCTCAACAACACCGACTATGTCTCATTTCTCGCCTTATGATAGCCTTCTAAATCTCTCTCTCTCTCTCTCTCTCTATATATATATATATATATATATATATATACAGTTTTAAAACAACAATTTTGGTTTAGATGATACCCAAGATGGCCTGTAACATTGTGGAGATGGAATTTCCTTAAACGAATGCACCAGGTGTATCATGTAAAAAATTAACTTCATTTGGTAACATCAGATGGAAATAACATCTGATGAACTGTTGATGAAAGAATTTTTTATGAAAACATAAAACATAAAATTGTCATCCCAGTAACGAAACAGCTGTAATGAATAGATCCAAAATGAAATAAACAAGAATTATATAAAAGAAAACAAATGAAAGTCTTTGAATTTCAACAACATTTTATTACTATATATCTATATATCTATAGAAGTAAACGTGTATGTCTGTCTACGTTTCCCTACACAATAACGCTGTCAATTCTCAGTCTACAGACTCGAAATTTGGTATACAGAGTTCTGAGATTTGGAAAAATTTTGTCATCCGTTTTTAGTGAGAAATTTGGCTGTTAAGGCGTCAAAGTTTAACAATTGGTTCTTTATGAGCTCTACCAAACTCCTCCGACAATTTTCGGTATAAACAATAGAAATTTTAGATATATGTTCCTTGGGCATGGATCTAACTTAATAACTAAATTTGAGCCCAAAACAATTAATGTGAAGTGGTCATCATAGAGGCCAAAGTTTTAAAAAAAATTGACCTCTGCGGTGTCTAAAAAATTATTCAGACAATTCCTGGTCTAAACATTTGAAATTTTACATAAAGGGTATTCAGAGAAAGGGCAAGCTTTTTAATCGATTTGCGGAGAAAATTTGAGCCACAAATATATAAATCTATGCATGTGTGTTTGCATGTCTGCCTAAAACTTTCGAAAGAGGCGACGGATTTTCACAAGCTCGACCCTTCAGACGACAAATGCCGAAAAATTTGCTAAAAACATTGATTTATTCACCCTCAGCTGGGCACTTTTCTATAGGGAGGGGTCGCTTTTTTCGTCGATATTTTCAGAAAACCATCCCCTTCTTTCGATGAGTAACCCTAATTTAAACCTACGTCCCTTCCGGTTTGGCGATATTCGTAACAGCAAAAACGTCACGCTTTTTTTCCTGTTCTTTCATAAAATGTTGCACAAATATGTATAATATATACATAATATATATATAAAATACATATAATATATATAACATGAAAGATATATATATAATATATATAATATATGTATAACATATATATAATATATATATATATATATATATATATATATATATATAATATATTATAGTGCAAAATTTTGTTGAAAATTCAAAGACTCACGTTTTCTTTCTTATAACTTTCGTTTATTTCCTGGAGTTTTCCATTACAGTCGTTTCATTAATGAGTTGGCAATTTTACGATTTATGTTTCCATAAAAATATTCTGTCCTCACCAACTTCTTCAGATGTTTATCCATTAGATTTTTACAACAAATGATATATTTTTAACATCGTATTCTGGTAAAAAGTTTTCCACATGCATGCTTCCTCACTTCCTCCATCTTTTGGTGTTATGTAAAGATAGCTTTCCGTTTTAACCCGTACTTCCGTATTTTTTATTTTTATTTAATAATTATTTATTTTTTCTTTAATTTTCCCTGTTTTTCTATTTGTTTTTCCCCAATTATCATATAATTTTATATAATTTTATTCCTATATTTATGCGCGTTTATTTTAATATTGTTTTTTTTTTTTGCTTAGTGTTTGAATTCTGAAGTCTTTGAATTTTCAGCAAAATTTTGCACTATATATGCTCGGTCCCTATTAAATAGACACATTTAGCTTAACTCAACATTAACGGTGAATGGTTTCAAAATAACAATCTAGACCCGGTAAACGAAAACGGTATACATTGAAAGTAACAACATTTAAAAAACAAACTTCAAAAAATATAATATATATATATATAATATATAAAATATATAATATATATATATGATATATATATAATATATATAATATATATTATATATGCATATAATATAATATATATATATAATATATACATATAATATAATATATAATATATACATATAATATATAATATATACATATAATATATAATATATACATATAATATAATATATATAATGTATACATATAAAATAATATGCATAATATATAATCTATATAATATATATAATATATAATATATATAACATATATAATATGTATATAATATATACATTATATAATGTATATAATATATAATATATATAACATATATAATATATAATGTATATAATATATATATAATCTATACATATAATATATACATATAATATATATAATATATACATATAATATATATAATATATATATAATATATACGTATAATATTTATAATATATATAATAAATAATATATATATAATATATGATACATATAATATATAATACATATAATATATATAATAAATAATATATATATAATATATGATACATATAATATATAATACATATAATATATATAATATATAATACATATAATATATATAATATATAATACATATAATATATATAATACATATATATAATATATATAATACATATATATAATATATAATACATATATATAATATATATATAATACATATAATAGATATATTATATATATAACATACATTTATGTTATATATATAATATGTATCTACGTAATATATCTAATATATATAATACTGTTTTAAAAATAATAAATAAATAATAATATATATAATAGATATATTATATATATAATAGTGCTGACATGTTTACGATCTTGTGTAAGTCGACCTCGCCATTTCATTTTAAAATTCTAGAGACTATTTTTATTAAGTCATTGAGACCTTTTCTTTGCAACAAAAAGAGAAACTTTTAGGACTTAATTTAGTTTCTATGTAAGTTTTCCTCCGTTTTTTTTTTCGCTGTTTTTTTTTTTTTTTTTTTTACTTCCCCGCCATATTCATACTTTTTTTTTAATCGCCTTTTCCTTGATTTAGCTCTGTCGAGCGAGGAACGAAACCTGGTTAGCTAACTTTTATTTTCATATTTTTAAATCATCAAGTTGATTGGTCTGTATTTAGCCATTATTAAATCCTGTACCCTCCCGAAAAATGTTCATATATATATATATATATATATATATATATATATATATATATATATATATATATATATATATATATATGTGTGTGTGTGTGTATGTGTGTGTGTGTGTTCGGACGATTAATTGGAATCCAAATTTCGAAAAGTTACACATTTTTGTGGAATCGGTATCACTAACGTAAAAATGTGCGCCTATTTTCCGATGCCGAAACAAGATTCCTTTGTTATTTTTTAATTAATTTTGTTTAAAGTAAAAATTTACTATTGCTGTTAATGATGAAATAATAAATAATTATTAATTTTAAACTTACAGTAAAAGTGGCATCTATATATCATTCCCTGCGGTGATGTGTTTTACGCTTGAGAAAATATCAGCACAGTTAATGTTTTTACGATTATCGGAAAAAAATAACTTTATAGTCAAATATTTTGAGATTTATAAAAATCGGAATCGGTAATTGTATCGGAACATTGAAAAATCTTGGGATCGTCCCTTCACTAATCGTATATATAAACGGCTATATGTTGTCTGTCTCCATATTTTCAAACTATCTTCTTCGAAACTAAAAGTCGCTGAGCAGTGCTAGAGGGATGTCAAATGATTGGATTTTTTACGGACCCTTCTTTTATGCGTCTTTAGCTGGTTAAAATTGTTTTCAGGGGTTAAAAATGGGTCAAAATTGAAAAAAATCGTTAAGTATTTTAACATTCATCTTAGTTTATTTTTAATCGATTTATATGGGTCACGTTGGTACAGTTGTACAGTCAGAAGCTTTGAAAGCTACAGATTCAGTTTCGATTCTAGCTGATGGCACCTATTTACTCTTTTTAAAACTTTTGAAATCCCGACCTTATAATAATATATACGAAATCTGTACCAATTAAAACGTCATATTTAAGCGTATTTTACAACCCCCACGCCGTTAATATATATATATATATATATATATATATATATATATATATATATATATAGAGAGAGAGAGAGAGAGAGAGAGAGAGAGAGAGAGAGAGAGATGTTGTTTTGTTTTGGTTTTAGCGATATGTTTTGAATGAATTCAATTATTTGCGAAAGTGCATTTTTAACTAAATGCGAGTTGGGAATAATTGTCCCTTTTAACCAATTTGGTACCCCCACATGGTGAACAGTATATATATTATTTTTAAAATGTAATTATCCACTGACACGTGTTTCGTCGTCTACGACTCATCAGAGTGGCTGAATCTGGCGAGATTCGAAATCGGGACCCAACGGTAATGAGCCTAAACCCTTGCCCCTTATATATATATATATATATATATATATATATATATAGATAGATAGATAGATAGATAGATAATCACTTGAATAATATAAATATGAACATTTTATATTAAATTCTTTTCTGATAAATGGAATAAGGAAACATTTTTCGTTGTAATTTTTGGTTGCACATTCGATGAACAAACATATAATTATTTTCTTTTGTATTTATCCTAAACTAAACAGAATTCAATATAATATGACCTCCGTTGAATACAATGGGCTAAATTTCACCAACAGTAACCACTTATGCGACTGCCTTTAGGAGATTTCTATTTGTAAATATACCAACCCGTTAATGCTCTTATAATTACTTGAAATCACTGTCAAATTTCGATGACATTTTAAGTTTCTTCCAATAAATTATATTTTATAACAAACTAAAGTTTTGAAATGCAACAACATAGCAATTTTAAGCGTCGTAAAAGTTTTACGGACATTAAGTTTGGTCCGTAGTAGCACACAAGCTTAGTAAAGTTATACATACACACAGGAGCGGTCGCACACACACCCACACGTCCAATATTCACACGCACGCTGGCGTGTATACATTTGTGTCTCTTCTACGCTGCGTGTTTTCCGCTCTAAGCAGTCGGACGAGGCTACAAATCGGGAATAAGTCCGAGAAATTTCCTGCCTTTTTCAAACGTTTAACAGAATGCCTTCAGTGTCGCTTGTGCCCAGCGTTACCGTATGGTAACAATAAATAAATAAATAAATAAATAAATAGAGGAACATGTTGATCGTTAGTGAGGCGGCATCCTCTCGGGGGACGTAGCGTATCATCTCTACTCTCCCGCTCCAAACGACTGTTGCCGTTTTCACCAAACCAATAGACGCGGCTTGCCTCGTTATTGTCGTGGTAGTTGTCGTAGGAGGAGTAGCACTAGTCTTTTGGAACACGTGCGAAAAGGAAGAAAGAAAGCCGAAGAATAAGAAAAGGAGAAAAATCACTTCCTCTACCCTTCAATCATCCACGCACCGACTCGATTCTATAATCTAACAAGAAGAAACGCAGAGTGGATTGATGTGTGCGAGAGAGAGAGCGGACGAAGGGACCTGTATGCTTGCTACGTACCTATACGTCTCTCAGCTTAGAAATGGTTTTATATTTTATATAAAAGTATAATCGAACTTTTTCTTTCTCTTTTTTTTTAGTCACATAAACACAACAAACAACAGTGCGTGTGTGTGTGTGTTTTAAAATATATATTTCGACTGATTGGCATTTCCTTTCAACTGGTTTTAAAAAAGGAAAAAATAAAAGTTCAAACCAATCGAATTAAAGAAAAATCACAATCAATCTTTCTAACTTAAAAACAAATTGATTTTTCAATAAAAAGTCCCTTATTTTCTTACACTACTTTTCAACACAAGTTGACGAAAGAAAAAGAAAAGAAAAAAAAAGAAAAAACACTTACTATAGAGAGAAACATTACCAACTATCGCATCGACGGATACACTTCATAAATAAGCGATTTATATTTCATTCATGTTGGTAAGTAAATGCATTCATTCATTCATTCATTTTTTATTATTTTTTTTTTTTTAAGAAGTTTCGCTCTTTAACAAAGTGGGGTATAATTCTGTACTGTCTGTATTTCCTCCTCCTTCGAAAGCAGTGTTTTGTTTTGGTTATAGCCGATCGATCACCTGCGGCGCTCAATGCGGGTCATCTCGACAGGTACGATCAAATGTTGCAAAATAGCTCTGTAAACTCGCCTTGTGTCTAACTTCGCTGGCAGATTTTAGTGAATGGAGAGTTAGGTTAAAATTTATGAATCAATTCTTTACTCAAACAGTATTGTTATTTCCATTATCGGTGAAAGATGTTTGCACGAGTAAATCGATTGAACCGAAATCGATAGATTATCTCTACAATTGTGGAAAAGGAATTTTTCATATAAAGTCCATTTTTTTTTACTTGTGCAGTTTATGGACCGTGCAGAAAGTATCATGTTATTATTTACAAATCAATTTTTTAACATGGGTAGAGGTTAAATTTGGTGTGCTTTCGCATAATAATTACATTTTTTTAAACCGTAAATATTGAATTTAACGCGAAAGTTCTATCGCAAAACTAGCGCGGTCCGTAAACTGCCCAAGCAGTTTTTTTGTGTGTGTGTGGAGGGATTCTTTAAGAGAATTTGAACTAAATTCTTTTTTATTATTTCTTTATGACTTTACCTAAACCTACCCTAACATAAATTTTGGCTTAGATTAGTAAAAGACTAAAAGTGTGTTTAGTTCGGTTCAGATGCTGAAGAAGCACATTTTTAATAGTATGGTCTCGCGTTGTTTTCTGTTTTGCTTTGTTTTCTTGATCTTTTATTCTTATCCGATACGAACTACTCAACCCCCCCAACACTAAAAACTGACAAGCTTACCTTAATTGTCAAACCAAAACATCGCATCGTAACTAAAACCAACCTTAATATTATTTAATGTATTTGAATAGTTATTTATTTATTTATTTACTTACCTCATCACGCAGTAGCAGGTAGACACAAGGTCATGATGTAGGGAAGATCTAAACCTCCAAAAAGCAATATTCTTAATTGGTATAAAAATTAAAATATTCTCGGTCTAGATAGATTTCCTCATTAGTGATGGAAGAAAGAAAAGTGGCATATCAGACCAGATATTTTACTCGTAACATAGAAATCTAAGCACGATCAATGGGTGACTTACTTATTGAATTATTTATTGAATTTGTTAAATCGTCCTTACATTTTCGGCGGATGTGCACAGCGCCACACAGCACAGCGCTTTTTTTCTCATTTCTTTAAATATATATATATATATATATATATATATATATATATATATATATGATAGAACATTTGATTATATTGTATCATTATGATTATTTGAATTACTGTTGGTTTTATACTCCCAAACCTTCGGACGATGAAACCTACATTTGTCAAGTCTGCTTTTAGAACTTGGGGAAACTAATATTCGAACTTTGGAACCTGGGTGAATTTCAAACAGAACCCTTTATATAATACGCGTTCGAAATGTCATTCAGGTTTCCGAGTTGGACATGAAGTTTCCTAAATTCCCCTAGAAAATGCCTGAAAAAAATAGACTTGAATAAAAATCGGAGTTTACATCTCTATTTGATCTGTTTGTGTGCTCTTTACGGAATATGTATATTTTTTTAATATGATTTTCAAGTTAAATTCAATTTTTACGATATCTTTTAAATTTCTAGGTAAAAAGTACAGAATAATAAAGAAAGGGTTCCCCTTCCCCATATTAAAATCAAGTTTTAAATAATAACGTTATTTCAGCTCGATTTGTAAGCTGCATAAGTACTGCTATATCCCCACGAAGGCAAAGTTAGATAAACGGTCAGTTTTGATGTGAAAAAAGATTCAAAGGACCAAAGTTGGACCAAAATTTATAATTGTCTCGGTCTAGAAGGAGTTCCTATTGACTGGTCGAGGACAGAAACGCTGAAGTGCTGTATCAAAACAGATACTACATTTTACGTCTAACCAAAAAGTTAAGGGATACCGAAAGTGCGAATAGTATCCGAAATATTATAAAAACGAAAACCTGTTTCAGAAAAACAAAAAGTTTAGGATGTGTGTTGTTTTTGTTTTTGTTTTTTTGTTTTCTAATTCTTATCTAAAAAAATTCCGAAAGTTTTTGCAATTCTATTGATTAAGCTCCAATAATTTAGCATGGAGTGCAGTGCAGTCATCTAATTCAAAATTAATGTAAAATGGTGACCTGAATTTTTGATCGGTTCTTAGCCTCCATTCCCCCCAAAAAATAAATCTTGTTTTATCAGAATTTAGATCTTCCGTTAAAATTACGTAACAAAATGAACAAAAAAAATTTGAATTCGAAATAAATTAGCAGGGTCATCTGACGTTGCCCGGGATTGAATGATGAACGAATGTCTCACACTCCCATATTTTTTTATTGTCATCGAAATCGGTAAAATCCCCCATTTTTCAATCAACTAGATTAATTGCCTGTTTTAGTTGGGGGGGGGACACATGCCTTTCGCAGTGACTTAGTTCACAATACATTTTAGTCTACATTGCACTGTAGAGAACCTACTGTTTATTTTATGAAATTATTTTTATATATAATGGCTTGAATGAAAAAGTCATACCATACTTCACTTTTGCTCTAAACAGAAACATTCATTTCGTATTTCATATCAAAGATCCTACTGTTGATTTTATAGACCTGGCATTACTGCGTGTGCGGTGATAATGGCTTGATTTAAGTAAACTGAAAAAGTTAAGTGTCATATGGTTCAATTGTGCTTTAAACAGCAACATTTATTTCGAACACGACCCAAATCCAAGAACGTCCTGTTGATTTTTATATGTCGAGCCTTTCGGCTTGTTTTGTAATAAAACTTCTGGAATGCACTTGTTATGTTTGGCTGTGTAAGGTTTTAACTTTGGTCAAAATCGCCTGTTCCTTCTTTCATCGGATTTATTTCGATTATTGGTTATCGATACTTATTGAAAACATTCCGATACAAAACCGATCTAAACACTGCTAAGCCCATAAAATTCCTTCGTGTGAATTTTCATAAAAATCTGCCCAGTCGTTTTCGAGTCCATAGAGAACGAACTCACACAAACTGACAAAGTTGTTTTTATATAATAGAAGGGATGAAAACAATCTGACGCTTTCGTGTTCAATCGATTTACTAATGTTAACATCTTTCGCCGATAATGGAAATAACAGAAATGTTTGAATGAAAGAACTGATCCATAAATTTCAACTCCTGACGGGAAGGGAGTCAGTAACTTACACTGCAAAATAACCCACATCCTCCGCTAAAATAATCAGGTCCATGTGAAGCTTACGGATAATTACTTCATTTTATAGACTCGCTCATGTCTTCAAACTTAACCCTAATAATTTGCGATGAATGTAAATAACATTTGTTTCTAACGGCCTAAAATACGTAGGAAAAAAAAAACTGTTTGGAGACGAGTGATTCTATAAAAAAAAAAATGCGATTTTTCATAATAGATGTTTGTGAAAAAGGTATGTTGTACACGTCGGCTGAATCTTCTAAATCATTTCGAAACTGGTTTATCCGAACTTAGAAAAACATGACGTGTTTTTTCTCTTTAAAATTAACTAAGGAAACTACGATTTAAAACTTGCTTTTGCTGCTATTTTGTGAAAGTTCCACTTTTGGGGGATTTAAGCATGTCTATATTAAGTCTTTTTTGTTTTAAGTAATTTATCTGTATACTTCTATCCTTCCTTGTTTCATACACACACACACACACACACACACACACACACACACATATATATATATAATATATATATAATATATATATATAATATATATATAATATATATATATAATACATATATAATATATATATAATATATATATATAATACATATATAATATATATATAATATATATATATATAATATATATAATATATATATATAATACATATATAATATATATATATAATATATATATATATATAATATATATATATAATATATATATATATAATACATATATAATATATATATATATATATATATATACACTATTGCTTGTAAAGAAATAATATTAGGGTGTTCAATTACGGTAAAATTTATTGGGTAAGTTTCTAACAGGATTTTGTTTTATTTTTAAGTCATTATCGAAACTTCAAATATTTAGGTGTAAATTCGTAGCCATTTTTCTTGTTCTCACTAGATGCTAGACATTATGTCTTTTTTTTTCAAAACGAATAATCGTTTTTAAAGGAGTAAAACCTCTAAAACATTTTCCCAGTAGATAGAAGAGTAACTTATCTTTCCTTTGATGGCATTTATTTGTTATATATTTGTTTTATACCATTTTCGTGCCAATGTGTATTGCTAAACAAACCTGTTCTTTAGCTAATGTCCGGATTGTTTAATGCTTCCGCGAAATCTCATGTATAAAATGCCTAATATAATGTATTATACACACATGCATATATATATATATATATATATATATATATATATAATTTGAAGTGGCTATTTTTCAAATGTAGGGTAACCAGTGAAATATAACGATGTTATTACAAGAGTGCTCAATAAGGAAGTAGAGCAAGTTACATTTTCAATTTGTCTTTAAATAAACAGTAATTTGTTGCTACACAGCCATGAGCATGTTTCGGTCTTCTAGTGTTTAGTAACTAGAGACCTCTTCAGGCGACAAAGCTTATTTCCAAAAGAAGATATATCTAGTTACTAAATATTAGAAGACCGAAACATGCCCATGGCTGTGTAGCAACAAATTACTGCTGATGTAAAGACAAATTGGCAATATATATATATATATATATATATATATATATATATATATATATATATATATATATATGATTTTAAAATTTCAAAACAGTTTCAAATATTATAATCAAGCTCAGGAAATAAGCACTCACATGTGCGCGTGTTTCAGAAAATAATTTTCATATAAAATGTTTGAACATTGTATTGGTTTTCCCATGACCAATGTCTCCAACTTACGAAGGCTGGAATAATATTTTGGCCGTCTATGAAACGTAACCTTAACGACAACAGTTCAGAGTCCGATGTTCGCACTTAACGACAAATGAAAACGGATTCCCCGATAAGCATTGCGATCATTAATATTTAAAGTGGCACTTTTAATGAATAAAGACTCAAAATATTTCAGTACTTGCGGAATCAGTCTCGAATAACGAAGAAAATGTCCGAGCCCGTTCCAGAAATAACTGAAGATTTCTACCACTTAAAAGTCACAAAAATATGTAAAAAAAAAAATGTTGGTAATGATTTCAGACCTCCAAAATATAAATTTAAAAACACTAAAGAAAAGGCCATGAAATTGTAAACTGTTTCGGTCATTTCCGTGATTGACTTTTCTTTGAAAAAACTAACCATATAAGTATTGAAATTCTTTCGGTGTCTATTCATTAAAAGTGTCCTTGTTTTATTAACATTGCGTTCGACCGTTTTAGGCATTATAGTTTCGTTTTATTTATGTATTTTCTGCGATCAATACATTTATATATAATTTCAAAAAAATAAATAAAATAAAAAAAATATTATCCATATATGTTCATAATTAGCATAGCTATATTTTGGCTCATTTGTGTAATCATATTTTAGTCACCTAATTTATTTAATAAGCGAACGTGTTTCGGCAAGTTTTTTTTTGTTTTTGTTTTTTTTTTGTTTTTTTTTTGTTTTTGTTTTTTTTTTTTTGCACTATTTCCAAAACACTAATTAAACCATGTTTTAATAAGAAGTGGTTTTCTTAATTGAAATACCATTGAAAACGTAAAGATATAGCAAGGCTTATCGTACACGTGAAACGCTAAAATGAAAGTAAACTGGAAAAAAGTAATCATCTTTTTAACCAAGTCGTAAACATGGCTACAAAATATAATTTAAGTTTATCATTTTTTTTTTTAGTTAAAGGGGATGATCATTTCACATAAAAGCTATCATTTTCCCACGCATGGAGTATTGGTACATCTACCACTAGTCTCTCCCTCTTGGCTAGGGTCCCAAAAAAGTTTCAAATCTAATAGATCCCATTTTGTCCCATCGCCGCAATGTTGCATCCCTGTGTCTGTTTTACCAATATTTTAAAGGAATGTGTTCTGATGAACTCGTTGCACTTGTGCCCCTTCGACAAACATATTCCCGACAAACCCGTTTATCTATTGGATCACAACCCTTCACTCTTGAGATTTCTTCCCTAGACTTTGAAATTCTCTACCTGCTACCTCCTTCCTTAACTGTACTGATATGCAGAAGTTTAAACGTAACGTAAACAAATATCTTGTTAATCTTTCATAGGCATGGTCCCAGATAGTATTCCCTTATATTCAAGTGGCGATATGCGTTCTAGAGGTGAACGTAAAATAAATAAAATGAAAAAGTATTCCCTTATATTCAAGTGGCGATATGCGTTCTAGAGGTGAACGTAAAATAAATAAAATGAAAAAGTATTCCCTTGTATTCAAGTGGCGATATGCGTTCTAGAGGTGAACGTAAAATAAATAAAATGAAAAAGTTAATACAGGCAAATAAAACATGGTCACCATTTTTGTTCCTGACTTGTTCCTATTTACAATGCCTCCCCACGGGACAGAGTTAGACACCAGGGTCGTTTTTTAATGTAGAGAAAAGGAACAAAAATAAAAATTGTCTCAATTGTGAAGGATTTCTCCTCTACTGACAGAACAAGAAATTGAAGTGCAACATCTGAAGAACAGATGGTATTTATTTGCTCCCCCACCGAGCAAATTAGGCACAAGGCCGATTTTTAATGTGAGGAGTGAAGGGGAAATGGGGACCAGCTCCCCGGGGAGTAGGGGAGCTGGATAGTGACAATTGGTATGAAGGGTTGCCCCTACATTGACCAAGGTCTTATATGTGGGGTCGCCCCCACATATGGTCTTTGCTTGCAGTATCTGCCGGAACAGATGGTATTTATTTGCTCCCCCACCGAGCAAATTAGGCACAAGGCCGATTTTTAATGTGAGGAGTGAAGAGAGGGGGAAGGGAAAAAGGGGACCAGCTCCCGAGAGGTGGGAAATGGGAGCTGGTTAAAGGTCAGGCATGTGGGGTTGCCCCCACATCTAGTCCTTGCTAGTCATAGCTAGTCATAGCTTGCAGTATCTGCCGGAACAGATGGTATTTATTTGCTCCCCCACCGAGCAAATTAGGCACAAGGCCAATTTTTAATGTGAGGAGTGAAGGGAGGGGGAAGGGAAAAGGGGACCAGCTCCCGAGAGGTGGGAAATGGGAGCTGGTTAAAGGTCAGGCATGTGGGGTTGCCCCCACATCTGGTCTTTGCTAGTCACAGCTAGTCATAGCTTGCAGTATCTGCCGGAACAGATACTACACTTTGATCTTGGCCCGAAGGCCAATGACTTGTTGAGCAAGGATTCTGTATACTTTTTTCCGAGCAAGTTTCCATTGCAACGTGTCACATGTACGATAAACTTGGTATAACCGACTTTTTTATGCAATTTTTATTTTGGATACCTGTGCAGTTTACGGAACTTGCTATTTGATTTCAAAATAAATTAAATACTTAAGGTATCTTTTGTTAATTAAACTGTTAGGTGAAAGTACAAAATAACTAACAAAGCGTCCTCCTTCTCATGTTAAGAATATTTTTTCTAAATAATAACGTTACTATTTCAACATGGCCCACCATCTGTACAAGTATTTTATTTTTTTGCATATTAAAACAGGTGCTAAGTTCAAGTAAAGTTGCTTGGAAAAATGTTGAAACGTATTTCACTCTAAATAATTTAGGTGAATGAAATAAAATGTAACCAATTTTATTTATTATTTCTGAAACAATTACAATAATTTAAATAGTTTGCCTTAAATATTTCTCAGCTCTTATGGATCTGTATTTAGCTCTAAGATGATAATCTCACACGTATGCAGCGGCATTATCAATATTCAGGATCTAAAATCCGATGCAAATCATAGCACTCCGGTCATACGATTAGATGCGTGCGATCTACTTTGCTTATAAAACAAATAACTTTACTGACGACTTTTAGCTAGGCGGAAAGTGTAGCACCTGTTCTGCCACCACACTTCATATTTTCTCTTTCAATCAGTGAAGAATAAATCATTTTATATTGTTGCATTTTTTGTCCTAATTCAGAGTGCTCCTTTTTATTTATTTATTTCAAGGATTGGATTTTCTATACAGTAATCCAAATAAATACATACAATATACAATAGAACAAAGTAGAGTAAACTCAACGACAAAAACACATAGACAACAAATAAATGTTACCAAAAGCAAGATAAGTTACTCCTCCTTTGTTTTGTTGTATGTTAACTTATTTTAAAGCGATGCAAATATATGTTACAGCCTTAAGTTAGATCAAAAATAAAGTAATTGTTGCTACTAGGTGGCATGATAATCGCTCAAAAGTCGAAAATTAAACAAAATTGTTTGTAATAAAAATATAGTCCGGTTAAACATATTTTCGCACGATTGACATTCATTCGCTATTTCTGTTGATTGTTGGTAATTTATCACCTCTTTCCTTGTGGGGAGGATATTTCATAATGATTTTGCATTTTATTTGTTGTTTTGGTATTAAAATTATTTTTTTTTTTTTTTTTGCTTTTGCTTTTTTTTTTTAATCGGAGAACAAAAATGAAAAAAGCAATGTGCATGGCATTTATGCCTGTAGTCACGTTAACAGGCACGTTCTTCGTAAGATATCTGGAGCTAAGTGATGTTTAGTCCAGTGCTAAATGGGTGACCTTTGAACATAGGTCGTGCTGCATGTCGGAAAACAAATGTACCTTAACGTCGCCTTCAATGTAAAATGCAAAAGTTATCAAGGGATTGGGCCGCAAAGTAGTTTACAATGTCCATCAGTTTTAAACATAAAAAGAACATCTGGTCAGTTCTAAGATCTGTGACTATTGTGAAATACAAGTTATAGATAAAAGCACGTCCTAATAGTCTTGCAAGCAAATGATCTGTTACTGATGTATAAAACCAACGAACAGTTCTACACTTAGATATGACATCGATTTCAGATGTCATTTACAACATTTATGAAGTTTATTTGATAGGAATTGTTGAATAATAAATTACAGTAGAACCTCGAGATACGCAGGGCCTGGGATACGGTTTTTTCAGGTTATTGTGTTTTCCGGACCCTGGTTACGGTATTTGTCCTACCATTGTGTTATTTATAATGTTATTTGATTATATACTTTTGTATTATATACTATACTGTATTTTGTTACTAATTTTTAATGTCGCATCCCGGGGTTCCACTGTATTTGTATATAGATTAACCGTTATTTATAAAAGAAAAGTGCAAATTACATTTTAAAATGTGTATTTTTCTTAACATATAAATAAATTCCTTAATATTCGTCATTTCCATTAAGCGATGGTTAACATTGTCTTGTGGTGATTAGGTATATAATAATACACTAACTTGATCTTCGTACGTACGTTGTACTCTTTTCACGCACAATGGCAAATGAGAAAAAGTCTGTTTATCCAAGGTTATCATACCATATGAATCCAAAGATTATATCATTGGTTTCCATGATATTTTTCTAGTTGGAATTCTTTCTAGAAATCCATCGTGTAGTTAAGGCAGGGAGTACGAAAAGGTTCCCAACATACAAAGTGAAAGTGATTTTTGTTGTTGAAAGAACTGAGGTCGAACTTGGAGCACATAGGTCGTCAGTTCGTGTCGTTAACCACTAGATCACGGTCACTTCCCTTTTCTAAAGTAAGGAAACAGTCTGTAATCGTTTTTCAAAAAGCAAATTATCTTGTCCCAGTAAAATTTCAATGAAATTGATTTCAAAAAGCGACAGCTATTTTATTAATTTTAAGAATATACAACCAACAATTATTATTCTATGGAGAGATATATTAGTTGTATATATATTTCAAGAATATTTAGCACCAATGATTAATTCTATGAAAGAAGAGTGTTTTTTTTTTAATAGTAATGACCCTGATAACTTCATAAGTAATGTTACCATTATCAGATTGATGTAGAAATCAACGTTGAATTTACAAGGGGTTCCACTAACAAATATTAATTTGAAATTGATTTGTACCTATGTAGAGAAGGTACCATGTTATTTTTTTAAGATAAGATTTTCAAGTTAAATTCAAGTTTTATGGCATCTTTCTTTCTTTTATTAAATTGTTAGGTGAAAGTACAGATTAGTTACAAAACACCTCCACTCCACATGTATAAATGGCTTTCTAAATAATAACGTTATTCCATCAGGGTACTTTCTTTGCATAAGTACCAAGAAATTAAGTGGAAATAAACGGTGAAAGTGTTGTGGTATTGACATTCAATTTTAATTATCTCTTAACCGGTCTTTGTCGATGGAATTGTCCAAGAAGAAAACCATAGCAACCGCTACGAATTCGGATTTTTAATGATAAATAAGAATTGCAATATGCTGACGAGTTTCATAACATTTTGTTGTTATGAAACAAATTAGTCGTTCAAGGTGTATTTCTCTTTAAAATAAAAATGTTCTCTGGATAATTGTAAACGCGAAAGTTTTATGAAAAATTATTTGAGATGACTATTTCAATGCACTTGTTCTCATTTTATAAATATTTTTCTGTTAATATAAACCAGCATAATGTTCGATAATGGGCCGGAAGACCGGAGTTCAATTCCCAATCGAACCATAACTAAGACTCGAGAAAATAGTACTTGATAAACACTTGCGAAACATTTAGAATTATAAGCCCAATAAGATACATCCCCCTACATCCCAGAGTAGTAAGTAATGAAAATGGAGCATTCGGGTCGCCCTCAACTATAGTCGATCACGTTACTTTTACTTTTCTATTCGGATGGTTATATTCTCGTCGCGCTCTGAGGCTATATCGGCTGAAACGGTGTTTACTGTAGGAACAAAGTTCAGAATAGTAGTCCGAATAATGCAAGTTATAATATGAATTTATATAAAGGAAAATGCTTGGTAAATTTGTATTCGCTTTACTGTTTATTCACCAATTATGAAGGCCAATAATAGCTCGATGGTGTGATGAATGAGACTTTGTAGTTGTGAGCCAAATAACAAAGAATACTATCTGAGGGTAAACGTGACTATTATTTTACATGAAACACACCTGGGAAATTCGACAAAAAAACTATATTAGTTTAACTACACATTTATGCTTTATTTGGGTAACTATTAACTAGAAGTTATATGCATTTTAAAGTTACGTAATTAACGGCAGTGAGTAAAGTAATATTGAATCACAATTAAAAATTACAGAAATCAAAATGCGGTACTTGTACATTTTCGAATACTCCTATTTTTTTTAAGATAGGAGTTTCAAGTTCAATCAATTCTTCAGTTATTTTTAGTGCATTTAATTTTTAGGTGATAGTACAGATTGGTTAACAAAGCCCCTCTCATATAAAATTGGCTTTCTAAATAATAGCACTATTATATTAACACGGTCCGAAAACTGTGCCTAAAATGCTTATAACTGCTAATAAATATTAAGCTTGTTTTAACGCAAATATGTCACAAACAATTAGTTAAATTATGTACTTTCTCCTAATTTCTTAAATGAGTTTCCATTTAATGTTATGTCGCTAGTACTTATCATATACCTTTATGTTGTATTCGTCATTTTTTCGTTGACAATCATCCCTGTGGGAGTACTAATATTGACCCATGGTATGGACTGCGGTTGGTTTTTAAGCCTTGATTGTGCAACTGGTCTCGGAGAAGCTAATATCCGAATTAGCATAAGTCTTTCTTAGACCAGCATTTTTTCATGTTGTCTCGTTTCGATTATTAATTTTAAACTGGATTTAAGTAATCCCCGGAGAAGTTACCTTGTAGATTGCTTTACTATCAGAAGGTATATTTGCATATAACCATGGTCCCTTTATATCAACTTTTCTAACGCTTTTTCCTTTACGCAAGTCTCATAAAACATTACACGCATCATGGAACCCTTGTTCCCCCAAAAAAATTACATATAATGTTATTTTCATCATGGTTCAGAGATATATATATAATTTTAGTAAGTTATGAAAATCTATGTATGATAGATAAGCTAGACAGAGGCTTCGTGCTTTATCCCCGTAGGGAATCATCATGCTAACATTTTAGCCTGACGATTTCCTACGCGGAACCTCTGTGTTTCTTAATTGTCATAAATATATATTCATAACTTGCAAGCTTTACTCACGTATTAAGCACTATCGAAGTAAATGCTGTAAATCTACACATGAAATATACCTCCCTGTAACGTTTTATGTTGATACATGAAATCATATATATGTATATATTATGAGAGAGAGAAAGAGAGACAAACAGACAGAGAAAATGTATTTCCATCTTATCCTGAAAACAAGTCAGCAAGTACAACACGTGCTGGATGATAACGTTTCAAGTGCTGAAGGAAAACAAGAAAGTAAATATCAAATCAAACGATCTGCACTGCCTGGAATTAATTAGAAATCTCCCACTCTACATAAAAAGTCAATGGTAGGTTTGTTTGATTTTTTTAAAGTTATCTGAAATGCTAATTACTTATATATAAAAAATAAAGTACGTAATTCTATTATTGTATGTAAAAATTAATGAGAACACTGACAAAGTATATATCCCGCCATTGGTTGACGAAGGGTGTGCACCAGAAGTTTGTTTATTTTTATGTTTTTTTAAGAATTGATTTAAGTCACTTATTAGTCACGTCTCATCTTCTGCGTAATGGTCGTTGCATACCACTTGTGTACAGACATTAATAGATATATTTCTATTGCCTGTTATATTTATTAACAATACAGTTAAGATATGATATCTATATTGTAATAACTATAATATATATTCTGTGTATTTAGTACAATTAAGTATATATAATTTAATAAAAAAAATTAGAAAATTGAACTAGCTTATCTTACTTTTACTTATGGACCCTTTAAAGTGCTTTGCGAAAACTTTAAAGTCCCGGGGAACTCCGACTGAGAAACGAGACTTTATAGAGAAAGCGATCGGTCGAAGTATATTTGCTTCATACTTAATTAAGATTTTAGAAAATGTGTTGGCGAAGATGATTATTATTATTATTATTATTATTATTATTATTATTATTATTATTATTATTATTATTTATTTTTATTT